>NC_042298.1:15320647-15345647 GCF_901000725.2 Takifugu rubripes | reverse complement strand
TGTGGGTCCGGTATGATCTTGTAAAGTAATCATGTTATTATGGATTTAAGAAAAGCTTTACAGTGTGTCATAGCAGAAGAATCACCGATCCGCAGGTAAAGCCCTGAGGTTTCCCAGCTATACCTGTGGACCGTGAGGGGGCGTGGCCTCGCAGACAGACACGAGCTCCACCTACGTGACATTTGTGGAAAAAAACCGAATTATTACCTTAATCCCACTGTAACCGGACCATGTAAAAGTGTTAGTTCGACTAATATCGGTGCTCTCCGTATCTGGCTGAGACGCCCACGTTTGCGAGTGGAAATTAGCTAATTTACGACTTAATCGGCGTTAAAATGGACGCAGAAGAAGAAGGCAACGAGCACAATAAATAACCGTACTTTACACGAGGTTAACAAACTTGTACGATTAGCCACCTTTGGTTACACACGAATTATTCACCCAATTAAATCTCGTGTCGAGGGAGAGAACGTGTTTGCTTCCGCAATTCGATTTTCTCCGTTGCACGAGGACACGGAGCCAATCCCGACGAAACGGCAGAGTCTAATTTTGAGCACGTCTGCACTGAGCCGTGCGTGTACACGCACGGAGTGTCTGTGAAAGCATGAAAAGGACAGATGAACAGCGAAGAGGGAAAGAAACAAATAAGGGATTAAAATGTGCCGAGGATGAAAAGATGGGACGGAGTGAGAGAGATGAGGGGTGAGAGTGCGGAGGAAGAGGATAAAAATAGCAAGAGGTGAGGAAGAAGAGACGAGGAACCGAATCAGGTGGAACACAATTAACGACCAAACTCAAGGCTGCTTCGCGGCGACTGATATCAGCCACGAGCTCTTTGATCGCGTTTTTTGATCAACCGTTTAATCGGTTTTCGATCATCTTTAGTTTAGCGAACTGCCGGAACAACTGAAGGAATCAAAGCGACGCGTTACGTCACCTCCGCTGTCCACTTCCTGTATAAGCAGCCAGCTTTAGATGTCTGTTTACATTGATAAACAATCAGGTAAACACTCAGATCCTTTGATCTTGAGGAGAAATTAAGAGAACTTCTTGCAAAAACAAAAGCAAGTTCCGAGTTTAGCTACGAGACTATGTGGGCGGAGCCAGTACGATGTGGGCGGAGCCAGTGCGCTGCAGCCGGCCACCTGGGGGCGCTCAAGGGGCTTTGATGTGAATGTCCTGCACATCAAAGACCGGCGTTAAATGCTCACGTTAGCACACTTTACCTCATTATCACATCTGCTCAGGCGCTGCTGTGCCGGCAGACGACCTCGTGGTTAACGATGATGGCGTTAGCGCGCGAGGTGTTGCCGCTCTACCTGTCTACCCCGTTGCCCCGCCAACGCCGCAGGTTCCACAAGCACGCAATTATTATCGGCACCGTTCTCGGGGCTTTGTTGACGACAATCTGTGGTTCTTGTAATCAAATATTGCTGCACATTTACCCGGCGGCGCGTCGAGTGTTAAAGAAACTGCAGGACAAGAAGAGCGCGGAGGCTAACGCGTGGGCTAACGCGGAAAGTTGCTAGCAGCCAATCAACTTGTCACTTTCACAGAGCGAGAGAGAGAGAGAGAGAGCGAGAGAGAGAGAGAGAGAGAGCGAGAGAGAGAGAGAGAGAGAGAGAGAGTAGGTCTGCAGCCAACGCCGCCTGTTTGGGATCGGTACCAAGTGTTTTTATCGTGATGCTAATCATTTATCATGTCAACTTCTGAACATATGAGTCAGTGTTTCCTAAAGCAGCAGACTGTTCTGAAGGCCACGACTGCGACCGCTGAAAGAGCGCTAACACAGCTCGCCGAGGCGCCGGGAAAACGCCAGATTCTGTTTTAGCCACGCAGAAACGGCGAGAAAGATCCGAGTGAAGCCAGCCGACGTTCCTTTGCGAGGGTTTTAGACGTTGACGGCTAATATTTGGATGTTTTTCCTTTAAAATAAAACTTGGATTCACTCGTCTCATCAACGCTAATGTGGGCGGGAATTCCTGGCAGGATTTTTAGCATCACCGTAATTTTCATAATAACGGTGGACCTTTAAACCTGCGTGACTTGACATGCCCCCCCCCTCCCCCCAGCTTCCAGAACTGTTGGATGCTAATAGCTAATTGTCCAACCACGTTGTAGATGACAAAACAAACACGATTAGCAGCATGAGATGCTACTAGCATTTCTCTTTGACAGCGTGGGTAGCATGCGCGTGTTAGCAGCACGGCTACGCTAGAAGTCCCAATCAGCTAATAACCATCTGCTAACACGGCTACAGAGCAACTAATTGGGCTAATCTGGATTTAAACATCTGTGAGGACATCAAAGACGGATGTTTATGCTTCGGGACACTTTTAGGGGGGACAAACAGGCGTTTGTCCATCTCAGCAGGACATCGTAGCTTGAGCGCTACAAAAGCGCTCGTTTAGGAGCGTGCAGTTAGCATGCTAGAGAACCCTACGTGCTACATGATTTCTTCCAACAGGAAGAAAAGATCAAAGCAAATAGATGCGCTTTAAAACGTCTGCCCACGACCCCCTTCATCTTCATCACCGCCTCCCTCCTCCTCATCCTCACCTTGTTTAGCTTTGACACCTCAGCTGCTCAGTGGGGAGGGGGGACAGGTGGGTGTTGTAACGGGGGCCTGCTGTGTGTGCGCGTGTGTGTGTGTGTGTGGTGTCTGTGTGTGTGTGTGTGTGTGAGTGTGTGTGTGAGTGAGATTTTCCAAGCGTCTCAGTTCTTTCTTTTGAGGTGAATACTGGTAACTGATGGTCCGACCCGTCCCTCAGGTGTGTTTGCTGCTTCTGTCCAACCTGAAACGAAACTTTTGTCTTTATTTAAAGCGAAAGTCTGTTTGATGCAGAGGTGTAAAAGTCACCTGTTGATGGAGGCGGAGACAAATCTTTGAAGAGGTTTAGTCCTTCGGGAAAACACTCGAGGTGATCTTCACTTCCTGCAGGTGTGTGTGTGAGTGAGTGTGTGTGTGTGTGTGTGACAGTGTGTGTGTGACTGTGTGTGTGTGTGTGTGTGACAGTGTGTGTGTGTGTGTGTGTGTGTGTGTGTGTGCTGGACGACAGATCAGCCCTGCAGCGCTGCAGGTGTTAACGAGGGGAAAGAGGAGGTGGGAGGTAAAGAAAGACGACAGGAAGACGTGATGAAGTCGTCAGAGGAGACGACAAAAACTCCTCGGAAAGTCGAAGGTTCTCCGGTTCCTCCCGGTACCTGTTCTGGTGTGTCACCTGTGCTGGGTCCTCTTTGATCAATAAAAGCTTTGATCTCAAACCTCGCGGATCCAAAGTTGGGATCCACCCGATTCCCGGTCGATTCCTGAACGGGTCGAGCAGGAAGTGGATCTGACCCGCTGAAACATTAGAGGAACCATGTTGGAATCTGAACCTGGACCTCCATCAGGCCTCTGTGATCAGAACCCTGGACCCGCCCGTCCTCTGGGAACAGAGCTGTGGTCCTTGTTAGACAGGGATCCGAACCGGTGTCCCAGGAGGACCTCTGGGATCAGACCCGCAGTCCGGATCCCTGTCCTCAGCATATTTACATGCATCTGCTTCCCGCGACTGGGACTGGACCGCCGCGGCTCGGCGGCGCCTCGGGGTGCCAGGGATGGGTTTTAAAGCGAGCCGCCATCTGTCAGAGTTGGTTTTCTTGGCACGGAGGGCGGAGCCTGTCGCCCTGACGACACACGTGACACGAAAGTGTCTCCGAAGAGAAGAAGAAGACGACGACTGCTCATCCAACCGAGCCCACGGGGGCCCGAGAGAGCGTCACATGACCAGCGCGCCCAAAACTGCTGAAGGAGCGAAAGTAGGCGGATCCTCGTGAGCAGAGGCTTCTGGGAAGAAACGCTCATTAGCGCGCCGCTAGCCCGGCCTTTCAGGGAAGACAAGCAGCCCGGGGGAGGGGGCGGGGCCTAACAGACGCGGCATGAAAGAGCCTCGGCGGAGGTTCCAGGAGATGGCGGTGGTCTCTGGAACGGATCCACCCTCCACCACCACCCTGGGTCTGAAAGACCGGTTCAGACAGAACCGGACAGGAAGTGGAACAGAGAATAAATATAAAAGAGACCGATCAAAGAGATCAAAGCCCCGACTGTTTAACACTAAACGCAGGTAGGAAATGCTAACCAGTCGTGAATCCGCTGTCAGTCGGAACCACGATTCTGTCTTAGACGTTTTTGCTAACGGGCAGAAACGGGCGCTGGTCGCTAACCTCATCGCTGACCCGCGTGGCTGCGCTCCAGAGGAATGTTCGCTCGCCTCCGTACAGGAAGTGATCAACACAAGCCTTTTCTGCTAATTGAGGGCAGGATAATAGAGCGCGCGCCCCCCAGTCGTGACCCAGCCAACCAGAGAGGTGTTTAGGGAACAAGAGGTGGGCCGGCCCCCATTGTGTCGCCGCTACACCAAAAGGGATCAGCATCCAGGAGGGGGGGCGGGGGGGTAATCCACCCAGAACAAAGTGGGATTAGCAGGTTCCCAGCGGCATGAGGCTTTTCCTCTCATAACGTCATTACAGAGGGAAAGAGCTCCGCCCCCTGCATGGAAAAATGGTGGAGCGACAAAGACGTGACGGCGTTACGAGCAAAACGACCATTTTATTACAACTTTTCTGGGTAAAAGCCCCCGAATTCTCCGTTATTGTTTCAGGATTAGATACGGTGGCTCGCGGCGTTAGCATCGTTAGCACGGTTAGCTGCTGAACCTGATCCGCGTTAGCGTCGTCACACCGGAGCGACTTCCCTAAATTTACAAATACGTGATTATCTCTTGTTTTTTAATCCTCGTTTGTGGTGCACTAATTATTGTTCATTAGCGCCCCCTACTGGTCCAGCCGGGACGCACTTCACGCTCTACAGTCTCTCGGTCGTAATTAAAAAGTGGCTGAAAGGCTGATCAAGGAGTCGTCCAAATATCCCATGATGCACTGCGTCGGCTGCTGGACACAGCGAGGAGCACTTCCTGAGTTCGAGTTAATCAGAATTAAAACAATCAGATTTAATTGGAGGGCCGGTGGGAGGGTGAACTGGGAGGAAGAGTGAGGAGGAGGAGCTGGCACGTTGGCGTGGTGAGAAGATGCAGCGCAGCAGACGGCGGTTTTGTGCTAAGCTGCATAAATTAAAGGCAGCAGCGAGGCTAATTAGCAGGAATCTAACGGTCAGCTTAACGTGTGTGACACACAGTTGAAGGTGGTTCTGGTTGGTGTTGCTGGAATCACTGAGGCATGATGGGAAACGATGTCATCCCTGAAAGATGAGCTAACGAGACCTGAGCTAACGAGGTCAACGTTGTTAGCACCAAAAACCTCTTCCGATATGGACTGAAACACCCAACAGCGACGCTAGCTAGCTGCAGAAATGTAGGTGGGCGTCGTCCTTCTGACGGGGTCAAAGGTCAGACGACCACGACTGCGACCAACAACACGCTCGCCTCCACCGGCGGCGTGCTGCTTCACGCCGGCGGCCCTCCTGCGGTCTGAGCGTTGGCATCAGCATATGTCGCATTAGACAGGATCCATCCTGCAAATAACCTCCAACAAACAACGCGCACGTGAGCGTGAGCGTGAGCGCGAGCGTGAGCGTGAGCGTGAGCGCGAGAGCCCCGCCCAGCAGAGACAACAATGGCCGCCGCGCCGCCCAAATATGTCGCCACAACATGTTCGTGAGGGTGATGGCGACGCCTCCGGATCTCACAGCGTGAGACGAGAAATCACACACACACACACACACACACACACACACACACACACACACACACACACACACACACACACACACACACACACCACAGGGTTTGGTGTGATTAATGCGTTTGCTAAAAATGATCAGTGTAAAATTGTGTACTGGAGAACACTGTCAAAGTAACTTGGTGTATGTGTGTGTGTGTGTTTGTGTGTGTGTGTGTGTTTGTGTGTGTGATTTCTCGAGATGTTGACTGAAACTCTCTCTCTCTCTCTCTCACACACACACACACTCGTGCTCTGTGTGTGTGTGTGTGTGTGTGCGTGTGTGTGTGTTGTCAGCTGTCTACATTGTTTCCCTTGTGCGGCTAATTCAGTGAATTCAGAGTCACGTTTCTGCTGCCCCCACATGGCCAAAACCACGATGGAAACACTTCAAACACACCCTCATGTTGCCTCGTGCTACTGAGCACATACAGTAAGGCCAGATTGTGTGAGTGTGCGTGTGTGTGTGTGCGTGTGTGTGTGCGTGTGTGTCAGGGACCTGTGGTCTCCTTGTGAAGTCTTAGTATAATTATCTGTGTAATTGTCGTGTCGTTTTGTAAAGTGCCAGATCATTTAACTCCGGATTAGCTCCACTCACCTCCAACGGCCAAGTGCGTGCTCACGCACACACACACGCACACACGCACGCACGCACACACACACACACACACACACACACACACACACACACACACGCACACACACACACACACACACTCACACACGCTCTTTGTTCTCTTAGACACCTCTTGAGTTACGGAAGGTATCAAGTCGCTTGCCATCTGTGATACGCTCACACACACACTCACACACACAGACACACACACACAGACACACACACACTTACACACACACACACATGCCGCTCATTAAATCTGTTGTGTTTTGATTTCCAAAAAAATGAAAACGTCTGCTTTGATGCTAACGACCATTATGAAATTAATATTTACTAATGTCACAAAAGCTTTAAAAAAATGAGCTGATTGATCATTTCCAGATGATATAAACTTAATAAGGACGAATTTTATGATTTTTTAAAAGACTACCTTCAATTTCAAACATCTTCTCACAGATTGTGCGGTTGTAATAACACAAACTTCTTCTCTCACCTGTTTGTTAAAGATGTGACAAAGTGAAAATAGCTGGCGTGCCAGAGGCCACGCCCCCTCCCCAATGATATCCAGCCCCACGGGGGGGACGCTCGAGGCGCGTGATGTCAGCGGCTACATACCGCATTCGTGACTTTCACATGCTAATACACACGCGGATGCTAACGTCAGCAGCAACGAGCCGAAATTGGAATCCCAACTAGCTAAAAATATCCCAATGCTAACGTTGCTATATTCTCACACCTTCATCCAACCACCTTTACACCTATTTTGGAGCAGATTTGGGTCACTTAAGGTCATCGGGTCGCGCCCCGCCGCGTCCCGCCGTCCCTCACCTGCGTCACTTCTGACTCGCCGCCTCGCCGCCTCGCCTGTTTCTCACGTCTCCCGGTGCCAAACCCAACACGCCGCTGTCACTCAGGTATGTTTAGAGACGATCAGCGAGCATTTGTGTCGGTTGACTTTTAATGGATGTTTCGAGGGTAATTTATGGCAGCGTGTCACGACCAGTTTACACTTCCAAATTCCAGAACTTCCCCAGCGCCCTCATCAACTCATCGGCCTGTTAAACACCTGTTATTATCCCGGACAGGTATGAAGATCTACAGTCACACTGAGGCAACACGCCAGCCTGCTGAGGCCGCAGCCTGACTCACCATCATTCCCTCACAGCCCAGATATCAATATTTCCGCCCGGAGGTGGTGGCCTCCCCTCTCACCTGTGGCGCGTTAGCATGGCTGTCACGTATGCTTGTTGGTTTTGGTGCAGGTGAACTCTTTGCTTTTGTGGTGACGGCTGTTTGTAGACATTGGTGAACGTGGGCAAACACGTGAGAAATGTTAGCCGTGGCTGCTGTTTGCTAGCTGTCAGTGATGTCTGTAGCAGAAGACGGCCCAGGTTAACAGACAGGACCGGCTGCTAGCTAGTTGTGGTGAATGCTAACTGGCTTTAGCCATAGCAGTTGCTGTCTCTTAGCCAGGGATTTTAGTAAAACTTCCATAGCGTTTCTCTGGGTTGACCTTTGAGGTCTGTTAGCTATTGGTGTGTGTGTGTGTGTGTGTGTGTGTGTGTGTGTGTGTGTGTGTGTGTGTGTGCGTGTGTGTGTGTGTGTGTGTGTGGCCCCCAGGCTCTTCCTGCAGGAGTCTCTCCTGCCCCTAACTGATGCTAACAGCTCCCCAATTGACACAATTAGCGGCTAATTGCTTCCCTGCTCGTCCCTGCTTGTTGGGTCCTCCATGTTGTGATCCAGTCTCCTCCTCCTCCACACGGGTCGATCCAGTGGATCCGTTCCGGCACCAGTGTTCAGGTTTGGACCTCTGGGGCCTCCGGACTTCTGCCGACTCTTCGGGCTTCCTCGGAAAACTTGAAAAAGAGAAGATTTGATTTATTTTTCGTCGGTGTGAAGATTCTCCGCCGCTCCGACGTCTGTGGACACGTCTGCAGCCACATCATCAACACGCTTCACTTCCAGGTCATTTACGCCGACTGGGGGTGACGGCGCCACGGCGCCGGGACGGGGGCCGCCTCCATAAACACCCGCCCGGAGGCGCCGCCGGTTTAATTTCTTTTATTCTAACTCGTCCTGTGGGTGACCAAAGCTACGAGGCTACACATTTACCTAGCAAAGTGGGGACATTTTGGAGTCCACAGGTGTGTTTGAGGGTTCAGACTTGGTTTGAAGGTCCAGGTTAGAGTTGGGTTTATGTTAAGGTTGGGGTCAGGGGTCAAGCTGGGGGGGGGGGGGTCTGGGGGATGGAATATGTCTGTTAAAGTCCTCACAAAGATGGAAGTACAAAATGTGTGTGTGTGTTTTAAGGGGAGGGGCTCCTATCTGATTCAGACCACCTGAGACACCTGTGGTTTCCATAGCAATTTATCACCAGCTATGTAGCCATGCAACGGCCTCCCCCAGGTGGTTGTGGGCGGAGCCAAGCGTCAGACAGGAGGTCTAGACGACACAGAACACCTGAGATTTACGGCTTTAATGAGGAGGTCCAGACGGTGACGGTTAACAGAGGACGAGGACAGGAAGTGGAAACAAAGTGCCGATTAAACTTAACTCCAAATTATGTCTCCAAAGTCCCCACCCCCCCCCACGGCTGTCAGCCAATCACAGACCTCAACTTTTTGCTCTTTAACATTTGGAAAAACGGATATTTGTTGAAGAAATTCTAACATTCCAATAAAACCAAAACTCCGGGTGGTCAGAGTTTATATTGTTGTGGTTTGGATCCAGTTTGGGTTCAAACGACTTTATGATATTAAAGAGCTGATATTGATGCTGTGGCTCCGCCCCTTATCAATGACTCAAGCCTTGATCACACGATCAGGTCTGAGCTTTGAGACGATCGGCGATCGTTTGCTTTGGTCTGGAAGCTGATCTGACCTGTCAGCGTTCGGCTCTGATGAGCCCACACCTGGGGGGGGAGGGGGGGGTCTCAGGTGAGCCTGGGTGTTGACAATCCCTTTATCTGTGTGTGTGTGTGTGTGTGTGTGTGCGTGTGTGTGTGTGTGTGTGTGGCCCCCAGGCTCTTCCTGCAGGAGTCTCTCCTGCCCCTAACTGATGCTAACAGCTCCCCAATTGACACAATTAGCGGCTAATTGCTTCCCTGCTCGTCCCTGCTTGTTGGGTCCTCCATGTTGTGATCCAGTCTCCTCCTCCTCCACACGGGTCGATCCAGTGGATCCGTTCCGGCACCAGTGTTCAGGTTTGGACCTCTGGGGCCTCCGGACTTCTGCCGACTCTTCGGGCTTCCTCGGAAAACTTGAAAAAGAGAAGATTTGATTTATTTTTCGTCGGTGTGAAGATTCTCCGCCGCTCCGACGTCTGTGGACACGTCTGCAGCCACATCATCAACACGCTTCACTTCCAGGTCATTTACGCCGACTGGGGGTGACGGCGCCACGGCGCCGGGACGGGGGCCGCCTCCATAAACACCCGCCCGGAGGCGAGGTTTCACTTCATGATCACGTCAGGAGACGAAACTTCGGGACGTCTAAAGAAACAACGACAGACGTTTTCAACCGGAGGAACATTCAACGGTCGTCATGGGTTCCATCAGCAGCGCCGTTGCTACGACGACGGGATACAACAGCTAGCGGGTTAGCATCAAAGAGGCCAAGGACGCGTGTCCAGGAGAAGACGCAGCAACGGCCGGAGGATCAGGAAACTCCGGCTAGTTTTCTGGAGTTTTCTGGAGTTTGTTGGAGTTTGTTGGAGTTTGTTGGAGTTTCCCGGGTCAGCCGACGGTGCCCGACATTCCCGCCGGCTGACAGAAACGCTTCCGACGGGTTCGGCTCTCGTCTGTCCGCGGCCTCGCTGCCACTTCCTGTCGTCGCCTCCTCGGCGCCTTTGTTGGCCTGATGTCGAGGTTGCGATTCTTCGGCGAAGGACGGCGACCTGTGAGACAACGGGAGGGGGGGGGGGGACCGGAACCAGGACGGTTCCTGCTGGCCCAGCTCCAGCGCTGACGCCGACCTCCCTGAAACAAGACGATTCCGGCTGATTCTTGCTGATTCTGGTTGATTCTAGCTGGTTTTGGCTGGTTTTGGCTGGTTTTGGCTGATTCTGGCTGGTTTTGGCTGATTCTGGCTGGTTTTGGCTGGTTTTGGCTGATTCTGGCTGGTTTTGGCTGATTCTGGCTGGTTTTGGCTGATTCTAGCTTGTTTTGGCTGGTTCTGGCTGGTTTTGGCTGGTTTTGGCTGATTCTTGCTGATTCTGGTTGATTCTAGCTGGTTTTGGCTGATTCTGGCTGGTTTTGGCTGGTTTTGGCTGATTCTTACTGGTTCTGGCTGATTCTGGTTGGTTTTGGCTGATTCTGGCTGGTTTTGGCTGGTTCTGGTTGGTTTTGGCTGATTCTGGCTGGTTTTGGCTGGTTCTGGCTGATTCTGGCTGGTTTTGGCTGATTCTGGCTGGTTTTGGCTGATTCTGGCTGGTTTTGGCTGATTCTGGCTGGTTTTGGCTGGTTCTGGTTGGTTTTGGCTGATTCTGGCTGGTTTTGGCTGGTTCTGGCTGGTTTTGGCTGGTTCTGGCTGATTCTTACTGGTTCTGGCTGATTCTGGCTGGTTTTGGCTGGTTCTGGCTGATTCTTACTGGTTCTGGCTGATTCTGGCTGGTTTTGGCTGGTTCTGGCTGATTCTTACTGGTTCTGGCTGGTTTTGGCTGATTCTGGCTGATTCTGGCTGGTTTTGGCTGGTTCTTGCTGGTTCTGGCTGGTTCTGAACAGTCGCTGCTACCGACCGACCGACGCCGCGTCCATAAATCTGAGCTGCTACTGTGATCGTGTATAAACGGGAGACAGGCGCCATAAATCAGCGTCGGCTCAGAAACGTGATAAAAGCCGCTGCTGCTCATCAGTTATTTACGAGCCGCTGGGAGGACAAATTGCTGCAGGAGGGGAACATTAGCAGCAGCAGCGGCGTGTTTTCACCTGCACACCAGCTATGACAAAAATGCCAGAGACCAGCGCCGGGCCGCCGGGGGGGGGGGGGGGGGGGGGTGGGGGGGGTAATGACACACTGTCACACCTTATAACCACCTTCACACTCGTAAAGACGCAGCAATAAAGTAAACAGAGCCGAGAAGGACACAAGCGGAGCTGATGCTCAGGGCCGCGACTCTACCTGTGCAGGTGTGACAGCGTGAACTCACCCGTTCATCCGGTTTCTGCTGGAATGGCATCGCAGCGCCCCCCAGCGGCCAGGAGCCGCAACACCAACGTGAACCATTAAAAAAATTGAAATACCTGCGGAGCAAAGACACGTGCACGCGGTCTCACGTCCGCCAGGAACAGCTGCGCGCGCGTGGATGCGCTCCGCCGCTGGTTAGTTGCTCTCCGTCTGGCCACGCCCACTTTCGAGCTCCAAACGTAATTCATTAATGAAGTAATTAATGAAAATTCCCAAAAGAAATTAGTCGTCAGATAAGAACACATCAGTATAATTTATCCTTTAACATAAAGATGCATCCTCCATCTGCTGCTCCTTGCTTAAGCATGTGTGCGCGTGCGTGCGCGCGCGCGTGCGGGCAGCAGTCCACCTACAGATGGTCAGACGCTCATTCGTCTGTCACACCGTCACTGGCTGCCGCTGAAAGCTCCTGGACACGCGCACGGACGCGCGCGCGCACACACACACGCAACACTTTCGCACATCTACTGTAGTTAAACGTTGACCCGAGGGTCAGGAAAGAGCCCAAATCCGGGCGGAAGCGCGCTACTGCCCCCTGGTGTCCGCCAGAGGAGCAGCGCCACCGGACGGAGCCTCATTCCGACCTCCAGGCTTTTATTTGACTTATTTAATTGGCTTTTATTTGACTACACGCGACCTAAAATTCGGAGAGGCAGATTTTCAGCTTTTTCTGTTGGAGGAGACATTTTAGGAATTAATTAGCGCCTCTCAGGAGGATTTGCTTGATTTTACGTGACAACAGGCAGTTGTGATTTCAGCTCCAGTTGGATCATTTCTTCTGTCACAGTTTTGCCAACAGCTGCGTTAAGATAAAGAATAACACAATTAGCTGATAATTAGGCGTCACCAGAAACACAACTTCCTGTTTTTCCAACCGAGAGTGAAATATGACTTCTGTGGGCAGCAGAGCATAAAAACAGGGAAAACGCCGTGTTTTTATTTTATTTTATAAATATCCACTATTGTACAAATACACAATGTCCAAAATTAAAATAGAAATCAGGTCGACAATATCCCGTCATGACCTGCGATGGCGCAGCGCCCCCTGGAGGCCGATCCGCACAGTACCAGCAGAGAGGAAAGACAATCCTACCAAAATAAGAGTCAAAGTTCTGACCGTGGCAGTCGAGGCTGACGGGAAGTCACGTGGTCGACCATCGAACCAAAATCGGCCTTTAGAAAATAATACTGGTTAAAAAAGTGACGGTAAAAAGTCACTTTGCTTTAGAAGCTTCTCAGAGGTGATTTGAAATGAGGCGAACGCCCCAAAACTGCTGCTAAAACAGGAGAAACCTCCTAAACGCACTGATGAGAGGAGGCGTCGCCACGGCAACGGCGAGGCGGAATAAAGCGTAAAGCCTCGATGGGGCACCGTACACCTTAAATAATGTTTGTGAAGAATTCGAGATGAGATGTGAGTTTTAAATTGTGGGATCAGAGGAAACGTGGATCATCTGATCCTGAGGTCCGGTTCTGGTTCGGCTCAGTTTACTGGAGAATTACTGGATCAAATCTGAATCCCATCAGGAGTCGAGACTTTCTTTGGTGAATCGTGCGTTTCGAGCGGGGAGGAAAAAAAGCAACAAGATGTGGAAAAACGGGACGTTTCTCCAGGTTCTAAAAGAAAGTTCTACAAACAGAGAAAGTTCTGGTTCCCCCAGTGTGAGCGACGCTTCGACAGCAGAAACAAAAGAAAACTTGATCCGGACCCCAGAGCCACACCGATGATGTCATTTCCAGCCCAGTCTATCAAAATAAAAGCAGCAGGAAACAGCCAATGAGCGGCGCTGCGGCCGGTCAGGTGATCTCGTGTCATCGTCTCCAGCCCGACACCTGAGGCCCCGGGTCACCTGTCAGAGGTCCACCAGGACTCCCCTACCCCAGCATACACCAGGGGGTCTGGTTCTGGTCACAGCCCAGTCGGGTGTTGATGACCGTGCAGGGAGCCCCCCCGATCACCACTTCCTGTCGGCTCTCCACCTCATAACGCAGGTTAGACAGGCCGCCCTCGGGGTCCACCTTGAACTGCTCCTACAGGGACCAGAACCAGAGACCAGGAACCAGTGAGTGGAGCAGGGACCAGGAGGAGGGACTGAATTTATTTTAAAGGGATAAAAGCAAAGATCAAAGCAGACAAAAGCCATTTCTGCTCCTCAGGACGGTTGAGCCTCACTTCTAAGGGGGACTCGGGTCAGTACCTGTTTCTGGGCCGCGACCCTCTTCTGGTCCCTCTTCCTCCAGGCCGGGTCGTGTATGTGGAGGAAGGTTTTGTAACCTGTGGTAATTCCGCTCGGTCTGAACAACTAAAGGAACCAAAAACAACACAGTGACAATGTGCAGGGGGACATCCGGGCCGCTGGGAGCAGAACCCTCACCTGGAGCTGGGCTTTCTTCAGCCTCCGGTAGAACTCGTCGTCCTCGCGGCCCCACCCCCAGAAGCGGTTGGACATCCCATTGCACTGGAACAGAAGCGAATGTTCGAAACTAAAACCAGTAAAACATCAGGAAGTGTCCCAACTTTTGCTTTCATGCATCTCAACCCCTCAATTCTAGCTCGCGCCGCCTTGCTGCCACCTACTGGTGGCAAACATGTACTGCATCAGCAGCAGCAACAACAACAATAACAACAACAATACCATGTCGTAGTGCTTCTTGGTGAGCAGCAGGATCCCTCCCACGTACGTCTTGTAATGGTAAAGGGGGTGGAGCTCCGGCGAGGCCACGTGGAACGGCCCCTCCTCAGGGAAGCCGTAGTCCAGGGCGTCGTTCAGGGGCAGCAGGTCCACGTCGTGCATCGCCAGGTAGTCGGTGTCGTTCCCGCTCTCCAGGTGACCCACGTTAATCAGAGACGCTCGGTTGAATCTGGGGGAACGGAGAGGACAGGGAGTGGTTGCGTTCAGCCCGGCGGTTCCAGGAGGGACCCGGCCTCACCTGTAGCGGTCCACCTGGTTGATGACCAGGATCTTGTGGCGGATCTTCTTCTTGCTTAGGAAGCCGTGCATGAAGGGGACGAAGACGAGCAGCTCCTCGAAGCGCTCTCTGAAGGGGACGATCACGGCCAGCTTGTGAGGACCCCAGGAGGGGTCGTCCGCGGCGGACGCCTGAGCCTCGGCCTGGCACGGCGGCGGGCGCTGCTGGGGGCGGAGCTGGGGGCGGTCCTCCGCTGATGAGGTCATGTCTCCCGAGCAGCTGAGCTGAAGCCAGAGCAGAGAGACGAGCAGCAGGACCGTGCAGACGATGAAGAGCTTGTAGATGGTGCACCTGGGGGACAGGAACCTGGAAGGACACGCCTCGGTCACGTGATCGCGTCTTGGCCCAGACACACTTTCACGTCAACGCATAAATAATGAGGAAAAGCGTGCACGCGAGACTCTGCTGTGGTGATGTCATCAGGTTAATGTCGCTGGAGCTAAAAAAAGGGCCAAAGCAACAGCTCGGTCCAAAGGGAACCGGCCCGGGGCGGGAATGAGCCTAATGAGCCTAGCTTAGCCGCTGGAGGAGGGGGCTAAGTTAGCTCGGGCGATGCTAAAAGCTTCCCGCCAGCTGCTGGTCCAGAGGAAACGATGGTGGTTCTGGTTTTATTCTGGAGGTCACGGTAGCGTGTGAACTGGGACTTTGAGGCTCCCAGACTCTAATGCAGCGGTGCCCCCCCCCCCCCCCCCCCCTCTTGCTGCTTTGATCAAGTAATTAAAGCAAAAACGTCTAGAATGATATTTAGATATTTGGAATCTTCCCAAGCAGCCGAACCCCCTCTGAAGGGCTGAGAACCAGCCGGAGAACCTCGCCAGTCACATCTACTCACTTCTCAGATGTCGCTTCTTTAAAAACGACCCAACAGGGGGAAAAAACCATCCAAATGGTGAAAAGGCGTTTGGTTTTTGTGAGTATAGCGGACAGAAGTTTCATTCTCTCACCTCCTCTCCTCCTTAAAGTAGAGCACCGGCTTTCTTCTCGATGGATACATCATCTTTGCTGATGATCACAGGTTCATTAGATCTCGCTTTTCGATCGGTCTCATCACTTTATGTTGACGGAGCCCGGACGCTCCTCCATGCTAGCCGCTTTAGCTTTAGCTTGCTCGACAGCCCCCAACGGTGATGGACGCTTAAGGCGTAAATAGGTGAGTTAAACCGGATCGTCTGGTTCCGAGCGGCTGTCCGCGACCCGCATGAATGGCAGCTCACCGCGACTGTACACGTAGCATGTAGCGGTTCACGCAGTCCGCTGCTCCGGGTTCAACAACTTTCATCTCGACTCCATTTTTTGTGTCAGTGAGCGGAAACGAAGCGACAATCAACCTTAAAATTCGGTAAATAGAATTTAAAAATTCTCGATGTGGAATCACACCGGTAATATTTGACGCGATTTGAGCCTAAATAGAAGCAGCACAAACAGGACGCGGCGTCGCTGTTCGACACGCTAAAGGGTCCGGGTGGAAACAATGACAAAGGTTCCTCTTACGATATTAGTCTGTTAAATTACATTAACAAAGAAATTCACTGATCATGATTTTAGTTTGGTCTTCTACAATTTATAGAAAATTTCTTACTTTTTCTATATTTTCCATAATATGAAAATGACTCTGGTCAACATTAGGAAGCCAGTTTGAATATTATTGTCATTAATTTACACAGGAAACAAATTAAAGCCATCGGCATTTCTGGCAGTTTTCAAAAAGTTTCATTAACAGCAGCAAATCTGACTGAATCAAACTGAGAAAATCTCATCACACATTTCGTTTTAAATCCTCAGAAACCTCATCTTTATTTAATCAACTTTTTTTTTTTACAGCAAATAGTTGAGTGTGTCTGACATGACTTTATAAACGTTATAAAATCACCCTGGGGAAGAATAACGATGTTAAAAATGTGACAAAACTTTATTTAACCAAGTTGACAAAAACTTATGAACATCCCAACTCAAAAATAAAAGCTGAAGTGCCACTCGTGTGTGAGGAGGTTCAGGTCGACTCCACAGCGAGTGGAGGTGAGTTTAGGTGGGACTTTAAAATCAAACCTGAGACCTTTGTTTTGGGTTATACAGTAGTTTTTCATGCAGTCCAACTCAAATCATCTCCCCCCCAACAAATAAAAAGCTTGTGAAAGGTTTCAGAGTCTCCCCCTGGTGGCTGGCTGCAGCACAAACCCCACTGACCTGCTAAAGAACAAAAACAACCTCCACACTGCAGCTTTTCCCAACATTTACCACACCGATATTGGCTCGAATGTCTGTTTATTCTTACATTATTACTTATTTCATCTTGTAGAACGGTACATAAAATGATGGACAGGTCAGGTGTTTGCATGTTTGGTTGGATGTAAACCTGAAACTGCAGCTCTGCCTCCTGCAGAGGGTCCAACGGCGACGTGGTGCCGAGGCCGCCGCCGCCTTTAAGGTCGACGACCCCCAGAATTACATCAACAAAGATTCTCACACGTGCAGTAACAAGAACAAGCAAACTGCTTTATTTCAGCCGTCCCAGAGCCGCTGGCTTCACCTTGTGGAACAATAAACTGTAAAATCTCTCGTAGACTTTGACAGTAGGAGGGAAAAACAAACCTAAAAGACAATAAGTTGAATCGAACGAGTGTGATTTTCTGCATCATTTCAGGCTCCAACAGCAGTGACCACCGATGATCATCCCACTCCCAGTACTGCATCTTCAGCACACACACACACACACACACACACACACACACACACACACACACACACACACACACACACACACACACACACACACACACACACACACACACAGAGTAACTTTACACCAGCTTTTTGGCCTCAAAGAAGCTCTTGAGGTGTCTCATCTGCCAGATTCCGATGGCCACCAGGATGATGGTCTGAACGATGGACCACCAGAGGACTCGCTGGTTCGTGCTCTCGCTGGTCTGCCGGAAACGCTCCTCCCGGTACTGAAGAGACAAGACACACACACGAGGAGAACATGCTGATCATCGTCGTCTTCCCTCTGAGACCCGGGCTTCTGATCTGACCCGGGACGGTGATACTGACCCTCTGGTAGTTCTGCTCCTTCTGGATCTGGTCCACCTGCTCCACCAGCTGCCTCACCCTGAGCTGCAGCTCCGTCAGCTTGTCTTTGGCGGCGATCTCAGCGTAGTTGTTGGCATGTTCACCGACCTGGATGTCCAGGTGAACTCTCTGCAACATGAATTAAGACATTAACACCATCACATCAGATTTCCCGTCAGACAGCAGCCTCACAAAGACACTGTCAGACTTTAAACGAGCTTCTAAATGTTACTATTGGTTCATGGCATTGCTCCTCCTCACCAACATTCCTCCTGCAAACAGGGAGAACTTGGAGGAGTTGGAGTGCAGACAGATCTGATGTTCTCCGGGTGTGTGAGAGGTGAAGGTGAAACGTCCCTCTGAACCGTACTGTCGAGACAGAATCACCTGCAGGCGACAGTCACGCACTTTAAACTCTGGCTGACGTTAACGGCGAAGACGTCGTTTATGAGAGAACCTTTACCTTTTCATCAGGATCTTTGACCTCCACAAACATCCCCAGACCCTGGGTGGCTGGAAGGTATTCCTCTTTCTGTTTGTCATATAGCTGAGTCCGATAGTTGCCTGAACAAACACACGAGCAGAATGGGAACGAATGGGAGAAAGCAGCAGATTCCACAGTCCCACCTCAAGATACCTCAGTCCTTGAACATCACTTCCTGTTTAATGCAGACGTGTAAAAACTGAAAATTCACAGTCAAAAATCAAATGTACTAAAGTGTGTACAAGAGTGGTTGAACACAAACCAGCCATCCAACAGTTGTATACGTCCTCATTCATGTCCTATACGTTAGGTCACGTGTGAAGGCTCTTTATATATGTGTGTATCTTTAGTCTAACTGCTTCAAATATGGCCTTCTTCTACATGCAGATGAAAATATTAATATTTCTTAAGCTAAATATGTTTATGTAAATCTCAGCAGCCAAGACTCCACCTGTTCTTTAAACCGGAAGTAATGACATCACTTCCTGGTGATACTTAATTGAACAGGTGTTTGCAGTGTCACAAATGAAATCTACAAAACAAATGCATAAAATTACCGGATGTATGCCTATTGGGATTTTTCTTCAACATCTTACATGCAAACCCGACTTGAGAAAACACACGTGCTACACTAATGTAATATACGCCGAGACGTAATGTCATTCCAACTAATGGGTTTAAAAACAAACCATAACTGAGCCACCAGTTTCTGGTTCATGTTTTATTCCGGTGATAACAAAAGCCGCACATGTGCTGTAAGAAGCTTCTGTAAAACAAACTAAATCTGTGTGATTGGCCAACTGGATGAAGTTAAAGAGTTAGCCGTTAGCATTAGCCGGTGGCCAGCTCCGTGTCCAGACACTCACCGATGATCATCGTTTCGTCCGGAATCTCCTCGATGAAGCATTTCTTCTCGGTTTCTCCGATGTGGAAGTACAGCGAAGAGACAGCGCTATAGAAAACATTCAGAAGCAAAACCGACGACAAGCACGACCGCATCCTGAGTGGCACCATCTTCCTACCGGGAGATCGCTCGACTGCGCCTGCGCAGAAACAGCAGTGCCACGTAAACCATCGCGTCGCTCTGACCAATCAGAGAGCCGTATAGGGGTGCTGGTACTTGTAGTTTTTAGTCCTTGCCTCGTCTATCCCAAAGGTATCTAGCAAAAGAATTCAAAAGAACACTTGTTTCATATAGGAGAAACAATCAGGAAACGCCTTTGGATCAACATCAGATCAAAGTATCTAAGAAAAAGTGTATAAGCAATAAAAGTAAGGGATTGGTGGGGCTGTTGTATTAACGGAGGCTGAGGGACTAGAGATGCATAACACACACAGTTTCTATACAATTCTTATTCTCATAACTATAGTAACTGCTACATATTAATGAAGGCGATGTTACTCGATCGGCCTTTAGGGGGCAGCACCCCGCCCTAGTGTCAGCACACGAAGAAGAACCTCCCTCCAAGCTGTTTCCATGGATATCCAACATGGCGACCGGTGAGCGCAACCTTCCTTGTTCATAATAAAAGATGCCCACAAACATGTGCTTGTTTTAAGATTAACCTCCGGGACAGACGCGCTTGTGTCCGAGGTTAATGTCCGTTTCACGGGCAGGAAAACGCCGCAGGAAACGAAACGTGGCAAATAGTCGTTATGTTCCTTCGATGCGGTAACTTTATATACGCTTCATGATGTATCACTATAAGATCAGAGCTGAATGCACGCGAGTTCGACTGGGATTATGTTGAATGCGAAAATGAGTCGCCCACAGTAAAAAGTAAAGGAAGCCGGCTGCTAATTTCTACTAAGTTTATGCTGTAAATGTGTCTGTTGCAGGCAACCAGACCGCTGTATCCTTCACCCCCCCGATGCTCACACCTGTGTGAATGCGTGTGTCCCTCGACTCCTCGACTCCTTGACTCCTTGACTCCTTGACTCTGCCCCCAGCTTACATCGACTCCTCTGCAGGTTCTCCTCTACCTCAACCAATGGTTCTTTGCTGCCTTCTACCTGGTGGAGGTTCTGATCTTCATCTACAAAGGTCCCTGCAGCTCAGAAAGTCCTTCTCCTCCACATCAACCAGGAAAAAACACACTTCTTTCACATTTATCTTTTTAAAAAAAGTAATTCTTGCTGGGTCGTAGGGCTCTTACTGCCGTATCCATCAGACAACCTGGTTCTGGATGTGGTTCTGATGCTGCTCTTTCTCGGACTGGAGACTCTTCGGATCTTTTATGGTGAGACCAACCTCAGTGTGTTTAAAGCAACATGAATCTGAGGCCATTCCTGCTCTCAGATGTTCTGTATTTAAATAAGGGCGACCTTTGTGCGTCACTCTGCCCCGGCCCAGGTTGGAAGGGGAACCTGTGCGAGCGCTCTCTGGCCTCCTGCCTGTCGCTCTTCCTCCTGGTTCCGTGCGTGGCGCTCGCCGTCTACGTGCTGCTGCTGCAGACCTTCGTCCTGAGGGTCGAGTTCATCCTGGCCGCCGTCCTGCTCGTCTTCTACGGGCTGGAGTTGGTGCTGGGGCTCGTGTCTTTGTTGGCCTTTTCAAGGTGAGCGTCTGCTGATTCGTTCCTCCTGATCGGGACACGCTCGCCTTCATTCCGCTCTCCTGACCAGGTCACATCTGTACTGAAGAGAACATCAGCTGGAGAGCGACCGGTGCTCCCTGTTTAACCCGGGAACGTCTGGATGAGGAACGTGGAGCGGATCCGGTAGCATCGTGGTGGATGAAGATGAAGATGAAGACGTCAGCTCTGTGCGGGCGTGAAGACGGAAGCCTGGTGATAAAAAAGTGACATTTACTTTTGAATAAATCTTTATTTTCATGTTTTTATATTAAAGGAGTTTACATTAATTTCTGTGTCAAACTTCTTTATTAAAAGATGACAATAAAGTGGAATTTAAACTATTAAAATGGAGGAAATGTTAAAAGGAAGGAAGCTGTAAACGTTGTTAGAGGGTAAAACTATAAACAGATCTAAACATTGGGAGAAACCTATTTTAAACATTAAAACGTACGCATTTATTTCGATATTTAACACTGCTGCAGTTGGCTGAGGTGACCAGCAGGTGTCAGTGAAGCTCCAACACCAGCAGCTCTGGAGGAAGAGGAGCATCACAGATGTTCGTGGTGATGAAGATGAGAGGAAGACACGGAGAGGAAGAGGAGGCGGCCGTGGCGTCACTTCCTGTCAAAACCTTTCACGTTCACACATCCAATAATTATATGTGATCAAGTTACACATGAACCTTAAGGCTTAAAATCAGGTGTAAAGAGCCAATCAGGAGCATTGGGGGCGGGGCCTGCTCAGGTGGACCGCTGCTTAGCTTTTATTTAGTCTTTTATCCCCCATGAATAAAAATGAAATTAGAGTTTTATGAGCTTCAGAGTCTCTCCTGACATTTATACGAGCTCTGCTCAACTAAATTAGATTTGTGTTCACGGCAGCACGCGGAGGAAGAACAAGGACACAAACAAACAGGCGGCAAAGTGTAACAGATGCAGAAAAGCATGATGGGAGCGCTAACGGAGCCGCCGCCCTTCATGCTAATGAGATGGAAGAACAGAAATCAACTCAAATGAGTCCAAGAAAGTCCTAATGACAGAAGGAGCAGATGTTAGCGGGGTCTGACAAACAGTCGTTAGCGGTGTCAGACCGTTAGCACTGGCAGCCATCGAGCTTCCGTAGACGGCGTCGATGATGGCGCCGCATCATCCATCCATCTGTCCTAAGGTCGGTTTATAGTCATCTGTCTCTAAATCCACATCTTTGTTTTCTTAATGATGATCCATTAAATCATGACTGCAAATAATTACAAATTCCTCCACAACTGTTACTGTTAGGTCAGTAAATCTCCTCTTGACGGCATTTATCCTGCCTAAAGGTCAGCTGACCAACTTTTGTAATGTTATCAATCAACACACACAAAAAAAGGTGAATTAGTAACTAAAACCTTCACATTCTAATGTTTTCACATTTTTGTTACTCGAAAGGGGAGCTGTAAATCAGCTGCAGTGCGCCCATGTGAACACCAGGGGGCGCCAACACCGTTCTTTCATGTCTGAGGTGGAAACATTAAACCTTGGTCGGTGATGGAATCACGCGCGCGCGCGCACACACACACACATACACACACACACAGACGTGGATTTTTAACTGTTGTTTAATTGAAAAAGATTACAAAACCAACATTAATATCAGCATTTCATAACGTGTTGAAGAGGGTTTGTGCACGGTCCTGCCCCCCCGGAGAGGAACAGGTCAGGATTGTGGTCTTCCGGGGCCACGTCCCTGGCAACAAACCCCTCTTCTTCTCCACATTCGGCTCTTTTCTGCCGTTCTGTATCATCGGCAAGATCATAAGAAGGAATATTTCATCGAACTTTTCATATTTACATGTTTGTGTTGATGTGTTTTATTGCGCAATGCCTCTAAAACCCCTTCAGTCTTTTCCAGTGTTCAGCCTCAGCCGTAGCCCCGCCCTGTGGTCGCCCTGTGGGCGGAGCTACCGCCGGCCTCTGCTCAGCATTCCCAGAGTTCCTTGCTGCCTTGGCTCCAGCCGTGGTGCCGCTGCCATCCAGGCCCAACGAGCGACGGTACGCCGCGGAGAGCCGGTACAGGACGTCCGGTGGCGGGCCCGGGTGGGCGTCGGCCTTCTGCGTCATCAGCATTTCAAAGAGGGTGCTGACCTCAGACAGCAGGGCTCCGCCCAGTGGGCCGTCCTTGTCCGGACTTTTACCTGGGGGGACAGAGAGGGAACTTCAGGTTCAACTGGAAACTTCCCTCTCCGTCGTCTCCTCACAAATATTTACCGAAGGTGGAGAAGGACGAGGAGTCCAGGACGTCCCGGGGAAGGAACCCGCCCTCCGGGGACGGAGGCCCCGTTGGGGATGAAGACGTTGTCGTGGTAATCGGTGGCGAGCGGGAGCGACAGCCTGGCCATCCAGGCCGGATCGCCGACATCTGCGAAGAGATCGTCTGCAGGGACAGACGGAGGTTAACAGAGTCGCTCGGTCCGGGAAGGAGACGGATCGGAGGGTTCTGACGGAATTGTGACGGAATTGTGACAGAATTGTGATGGAATTCTGACGGAATTCTGATGGAATTCTGATGGAATTGTGACGGAATTGTGACGGAATTGTGATGGAATTGTGACGGAATTGTGACGGAATTGTGACGGAATTGTGACGACTTGTCAGTTTTCTGAAATCACGACGTCACCGGGACATTGAAAATTTCAGTTTTGTCTTCGCTGTTTGGAATTTTGGAAGAACTGAACTTCCCGAGTTTGTCTGTGATCCGTTTTTAACTCCCCAGGAAGGAGTTCAGGAACTCACGCGGCGCTTTTATCAGCCGGCCGTCAACGCGGCGTCCGTGCGCTGCGGACGTGACAGACCGCCAACAACGCCGCTGCCTCAACCCTCCCTTTATCTGACCTCACTTCCTGTGATGACCCACAGTTCGAATCAAAGGTTGGAAACTGCTGGCGGAGGGGGCGGAGTTAAAGACCCAAACTCCAGCCGGCCACTAGGGGGCGATTCTGGTCCTTCAGTGTGACTGTGTGAGAACAGGAAGTACAGGGACCACACACACACACACACACACACACACACACACACACACACACACACACAGAGTTAGCCCCTCCCACCCTCCTTCCTCCCTTTGTTCAGACGGACTCTGAGCAGCTCGTCCACATTGGAAATGTTATTTTTTTTCCCGAAGATCCCGCAGAGACGAAAACGAACACGGGTAACTTCGGATTGTTTTGACTCCGCAGTTCAGAACAAATCGTCTCACACCGACAGCGGCTCCGTCGGGTTCCCGCCGGCGCCGACGGTTTGGAGGCCGGTTGGTGACGTCAGGTGACATCCAAGACGCTGCATTCTTGATAATTAGCACGCTAGCTCACACGCGGCGGTGTGTGTTACACTATTACCGCCTGCAGGTGAGACGAGATCGTTCAAAGGTGAAAAATACTCCCACTCGCTTTATTCTCTCTCTCCTGTCACAAAGTGAAGCTCGTTCTATCATCAGCCCCCCCCCCCCCCCACCCCCCCCATGGCCTCGGGGCTCAGGCCGCCACAATACCAGGAAGAAAGCCTCACACACACCAAACACACACTCCCACATCACACAAACACAAACTTCACTGCGGAATTCCCAGTTCAACAATGTGACTCACTGCAGGTTTGTAGCAGGAGGGGTCAGGATGCTACGCTAGGAGCACATGCTAACGCGCGTCGACGCAGTCGCCCACAAACACTTGAATAACCACTCATTATCATGCTAACGCAGCCACACATGCTAATCCCCCAATTCGCGTTGCTTTGATAAGCCTCCTCCTGGTGCTAATGCGTTGATGCTAACATCAGTAGCAGAGATTAAAGCCGTTTAGAGGAACCCAGATGAGTGAAGACGTGGGAGGATGGGGAAGCATTAGCCGCTGCGCTGTTATTTCCTGCTTTCTTCCTGTTTTCTACACTGGTAAATGTGTCCATTGTGTGGGCCGTCTGTATATCCTAGCAGGGGTCAGAGGTCACTTACTTTGGTCTTCAGAGGGTTTCAGCAGGAGGTTTGAGGACAACACAGTCAAAAACAAGGTCAAGAGCAGCTACAGGAGCCTAGCTTAGCAGTAGCTGTCCCTTTAGCATCACTTATATTGACGACAACAACATTAGCGGGCAAGCTAACGCTAGAAGGTGGACAGCAATGAGAGGAGTGAACATCCCAAATGGCCTCCAGCTTCCTGGGCTCTTTGGTTCCGGTACCTGCTGTGTTGAGCAGGTTGTTGAGGCCCTCGTCCAGCTGAGGATCCACCGGCGACTCTCTTCCCGGTTCCCAGTCCACGTCTCCGGCCTCGCTCTCGCCGTGCCCGCTGTCCTTGGCGCTCTGCCAGTCGGAGCAGTCCTGACCCCCATACCTGAACGGGACCAACAGAACCTTCAGACTCAAG
>NC_042298.1:15310647-15315647 GCF_901000725.2 Takifugu rubripes | reverse complement strand
ACCGTGGGCGCGCTGTCCTCAAATGTGGGACTGTTGTCGTTTGAGTCTTGGATGCGAACGTGGATTAAGGTGCTGCCGGATCTGGGGGGGTCGCCTTTATCCCACGCCACCAAGCTGAGGTCAACCGAATCCTGGACCTCCCGATCCAACTCTCTGATGATCACTAACTCTGCCTGCTTTGTTCCTTCGGGACCGACTGTTACATCCAGAGCAAAGTATCGGTTAACGGACAGCGAGTAGGTCTGGAGCCCATTCGGCCCCGCGTCGGGATCCACCGCGCGTTCCAGGGGGATCCGCATCCTGAGCCCGGCTATCTCCGAGATCTCCACGTCCTGTTCTGCGTTTGGGAATTGTGGGCTGTGGTCATTCTGGTCCATCACCTCCACTCGAACCCTCAGGCAGTTCATGGCACCGCTCTTCCTGTAGAGAACGCTGAAGGCTACCTCGCAAAGGTCGGATCCCCGGCATAGCTCCTCCCTGTCCAGCCGACCTTGGGTGGCGAGCACCCCGTCCCGAGCGCCGACAGAGAAGGGAAGGGCTCTCTGGTGCTCCACCACCTGGAAATCCTCAAAAGGCCCACCTTCATCCCTCTGTCGAAGGTCATCCACCAGACAGCCGACCCGGGTTCCTGAGGGCTGCTCCTCCCAAACGCGGTACTGGAGGGTGACCGACGTCGACTCCGAGGCCCGAACGTCACAACACAGATCCGAGAGCAGAAGCAGGAGCAGCAGCATCGTGAGGAGACGTTAATCTGCTAACCGGGCTAAAGAGACATCCCAGACTGGCCTCAACACCGTCCCTTTTTTAGATAAAGCGGCAAAAGGAAGCGTCCCAGAACTTCCTGGCTCCAGTTTTCTTTTTCTCCAGCAACAAGATCAAAACTCAGGTGGGAGAAAGAAAAGTTTTCTCCTCTTGAAAAAGGACGGATGATTAAAATTCCTCCTCTCTCTGCTGCTGCTCCTGACTCGGGCCGCTGCTGGCGTCCGACTCGGACCTCATCCTCTCAGCTCGGGGACGTCTGGGTCTGGATTTGGGTCTCCGCACGCTGGTAGAGTCCCGACCAATCAGAAGGCAGAGGGGAGGTTTCCTATGCTAATGGTCTGAGCTCAGCACAAAGAAAAACCCCCGTTCCCTGCCCTCAGGAAACTCTCCACAACTCCGGAGTGCTTTTAAAGAAATGTGACACCCGCCCCCCCCCCCCCCCAGGAAAACCTAACAAATCCAGCTGCCCCCCCCACCCACCACCACCAAATTAAGAGAGTTCCACCAGTGTTACACCCGTAAGCATAACGGTCCCGCCTGAGTGAGTCCAGATCAATGTTGCTGAAGGATTTAAGGGTTTATGTCACACGATTCCTCACAAAGACACCAACTCCCAGAATGCACAGTGGCAGGGAAACTTTATTCAGTGCATTTTACATCTTCGGTCCAGAATCAAAATGCTAATTTAGCATTTAAACCTATATTAGTGATACGCGCGGAGGTTGGTCAAGACACATCAATACAGGTCATGAACAGACCTGTTAGCTGCTAACAGTTAGCATAGGCTAAAAGAACAACGTAACAAGAGTCTGCTGATGCAGTTACGGAACCACGGCTGAAACCTGCGTTCATGCACGTCAGGATAAAAAGAGCAGTGACAGGAAACCTCAGGCTTTATGAAGTGGGAGTCAAACGTGGCTTTGATGTGTCTAAAGTCACAGACATCAAAGGCACAGGCGTCACCTTCCCCCATTAAACGAATAACGCTGTGGAATCGGGATGAAACGGATCCAACCGTGCGCTCGTTACGACACGAACAGAAGCTGCTTTATAACAGAGAAGAAGAGATTGTTTGTGTTTAACTGTTTGTGTTTAACTGTTTGTGTTTAACTGTTTGTGTTTAACGCTTAACCGCTAATTTAGCCGTTAAATGAGGGATTCAGCTGCAGATCCACAAAACGCACGTGTTTATTTAGAGGCGCTTCAGGCCGACCACTTTCCCCTGGAGCTCGCCGTGGTGGGGGAGGGGGCAGCGGCTCCCACCAGATCAACGTGATTAAAGAGGAAACACTTTAATTAGTTTCACAATAAAAGTGTGATGGATTAAAAAAGGGCTAAAAGAGTCACGAGAGGATCACAGGTCAACCAATCAGGGGGCTTCATCAGCAAAACAAACAACCTCAGCAACACGACCTCATCTGTGTGTGTGTGTGTGTGTCTGTGTGTGTGTGTCTGTGTGTGAGTGTGTCTCTGTCTGTGTGTGTGTGTCTGTGTGTGTGTGTCTCTGTCTGTGTGTGAGTGTGTCTGTGTGTGTGTCTCTGTCTGTGTGTGTGTGAGTGTGTCTCTGTCTGTGTGTGTGTCTCTGTCTGTGTGTGTGTGAGTGTGTCTCTGTCTGTGTGTGTCTGTCTGTGTGTGTGTGTGAGTGTGTCTGTGTGTGTGTCTCTGTCTGTGTGTGTGTGAGTGTGTCTCTGTCTGTGTGTGTGTCTCTGTCTGTGTGTGTGTGTGTGTGTGTCTGTGTGTGTGTGTGTTACCTTCAGGAACAGAATGCTTTTGCAGACGCTCAGGCAGGAACGCGTCTGGTTCTAATTCATTCACCACCTGTGTGCAACTGTGGTCGCCGTGGTTACATACCGCCGGTCTTCCTGCGTGCTGCCACAGTTTAACAGCCGCTGGTTAACGTCGACGCTTTGGTCGCTTTACTCTTCGCTTTTATTGATTTTGAGCTGAAAATGTGGCTGCTGAAAAATAGTTTTCAACAGGAAAGAAAGAAGAAAGTTGAGTCAATGCAGCACAACTGCCACAACACAACTGCCACAACACAACTGCCACAGTGTATCTGCCACAACACAACTGCCACCACACATCTGCCACCACACATCTGCCACAACACAACTGCCACCACACATCTGCCACAACACATCTGCCACCACACATCTGCCACCACACATCTGCCACAACACAACTGCCACAGTGTATCTGCCACAGTGTATCTGCCACCACACATCTGCCACAACACATCTGCCACAACACATCTGCCACCACACATCTGCCACAACACAACTGCCACAACACAACTGCCACAGTGTATCTGCCACAGTGTATCTGCCACAGTGTATCTGCCACAACACATCTGCCACAACACATCTGCCACCACACATCTGCCACAACACATCTGCCACAACACATCTGCCACAACACATCTGCCACCACACATCTGCCACAACACAACTGCCACAGTGTATCTGCCACAACACATCTGCCACAACACATCTGCCACAACACATCTGCCACAACACATCTGCCACAGCTGCAGCGGTTTTGGATGATTTTGAACCAAATAAACTCTGATCTGATGAACAAACTCCAGATGACCCAGAAACTTCTGCTCTGATCTCATCACACTTCCTCCATCATTTACGGCCTCACCGTTGCTATCGGCGACGCCAACGCTGCATTTGAGACATTAAAGGTTCCTGATAGTCCGACGTCTTTATCCCACTGTTGAGCTGAAACTGGTGTGTGTGTGTGTGAGAGTGTGAGTGTGTGTGTCTGTGTGTGTGTGCGTGAGTGTGTGTGAGTGTGCGTGTGTGAGTGTGCGTGTGTGAGTGTGTGTGTGTGTGTGTGTGAGAGCGTGTGTGTGTGAGCGTGTGTGTGTGTGTGTGTGTGAGTGTGTGTGTGTGTGTGTGTGTGTCAGTGTGTGTGTGTGTGTGTGTGTGAGTGTGTGTGTCTGTGTGTGTGTGTCTGTGTGTGTGTGCGTGAGCGTGTGGTGTGTGTGTGTGTGTGAGTGTGTGTGTGTGTGTGTGTGTGTCAGTGTGTGAGTGTGCGTGTGTGTGTGTGTGTGTCTGTGTGTGTGTGTCTGTGTGTGTGTGCGTGAGTGTGTGTGAGTGTGCGTGTGTGAGTGTGCGTGTGTGAGTGTGTGTGTGTGTGTGTGTGTGAGAGCGTGTGTGTGTGAGCGTGTGTGTGTGTGTGTGTGTGAGTGTGTGTGTGTGTGTGTGTGTGTCAGTGTGTGTGTGTGTGTGTGTGTGTGCAGGATGTAGCCGCTGACCCCCACTGGTCCTGATAACCATCACTTCTTCCTCTCTTGTTTCCAACCGTCCGTCTTTCACTTCGGCTCATTAAAGCTAAAACGGTTTATGAGCCAAATCTCACCCAGTTGCATCATGGGTAATTTTCTGTCATCGCTGCCCTTCTGTTGCTGGTGTGTCTGCGTGGCGGCTCTTCATCACCTCTCCTCCTCCTCCTCCTCACCTCCTGTCGGGCGTCTGTGGACGAGCGTCCGGTCACAGGAAACAGCCTGATGGAGGAAACAGGAAGTCCTGTTGGAAGTTCTGATAAAACTGAAACTGCTCTTTCCTGCCAAGGCGAATCCGGATTTCCCACCTGTTGCATCTCCTGGAAGCTTCTTGTTGGGAATTGTTGGGAACGTTCCACCATTAATTGGTGGATCCTCGTCCATCGATCCGTCTGAACGGTCACTGCAGGGATGGACGGGAGCGTCCTCCTTCCTCACCTGGACACACCTGGAGAACCTCCCCAGGGAGGCGTCCAGGACTCCTCCAGGCTGCAGGACCACGTCCTCTGGTGGAGGAGCTCATCAGATGAAGATCAACTCCACGTGTCATTAATTCTCTTTTCGTTGGGAACCCGGAGGAGGAGCTGGAAGCTGCGGTTTGTTTCTTCTCTGGAGGTTCCATCGCTCCTTCTGAACCCTTTCATCCCTGGTGGAACCACAGAAGAAAAGGTTAATGATGTGTTTCAGACCCGGGAGGCCAGAACCCCACTTTTATTTCTGTGACCCAGATTATTCTCAGAACAACAGACGTGTTGGATTGTGGGTAATCAGCCGCTCTGCTTCATCTCCTGGACCTTTGACTCCTTTTTCTGCTTCCCGTTAGCAACAACACCTTGATTTCTGTTCTTCCATCTCATTAGCATGAAGGGCGGCGGCTCCGTTAGCGCTCCCATCATGCTTTTCTGCATCTGTTACATTTTGCCGCCTGTTTGTTTGTGTCCTTGTT
>NC_042298.1:15268147-15305647 GCF_901000725.2 Takifugu rubripes | reverse complement strand
TCAGCATCTGCTCGTCTTTGGAGCGCGTTAGCTGTTAGCACGTTAGCAGCGTTAGCGTCCTGCTCGCTGGAGCCCTGGAACAAAAAGACGCAGAAAAAAGACACTTTTATTACTTTGATATTCCGCCGCCTGATTGATGCGACGGTGGATCCGATGAACGGAGGGAATTTGTTTGATGAGTGTCGGAGGATCCTCCTGCCAGTAAAACACTCTGGAATTGAAAGTAAAGTCAGCGGCGAGGTGTCGGGGGGGGGTTGAGCCCCGCGCAGATGTAATCGCCGCTCCCTCTTTTTTATTAGCAGATGGATTTGCCACCGGGCCGCGGCGCCGGTTTAACCTCCTAATCAGGTATCGCCTCGCTCGGCGAGCCGCTGCGGCTTCAATTAAGGCGGCGAGGCCGAGAGAGGCGGCGAGGAAGGAGGGAAAACAGAGAAATAATGAAAGATGGCGGAGGAGATGCAGGAAAATGAAAGTGGCTGACAGAGACAGATAGACGCCCAGATTCCCCCCGTATGAAAGAGCCGGAGAAGATAAAAGCCACATTATTGGGGAGATTTTCCCTCGTTCCTGCCTCTCCACAACTTTTTGGTCTCTATATTTTGCCCCTCCCACTTTCCGTTGTCTTGACGATGCGCATTATCGGCTGCGGCGGCGTCACGTCCGAAGTTGACCTCCGACGAGGAGCTTCCAGAAACAGGCCTTTTCTTCTGGAATCTGCTGGTTTCCCTGAGGATTCCCAGTATTCCCAGTGGTCCCAGTATTCCCAGTGGTCCCAGTGGTCCCGCTGTGGAGTCACCTGAGCGGGAATCTGCCTCTCCGGCCTGGAGCCTCCTCCTCCTTCCCGGGATTCTCCTGCTCTCATTATTTTCCTTCACTTTCTCATCCGTCTCCTCGACTTAACGCCGCGGCGCTTCGTTAGCATCCCTAGCTTTGCATAGCTAAACAGGTGAGCAGCGGCCCGGCTGATCCCCGGAGACGCCGGGCGCCGCGGCGGCTGTCAGTCAGCGGAGGACGGTCGGAACGTTTGTTTTGGGACGGCGAGTAAACGGGAGGATTGATGGGCGCTAGCTGACGTAGCCGCGGCGCTGACCTGCTTCCACAGAGCAGAGATGAAAGCAGCAAAGAGCTTTGATGAGCGTGACGACGAGGATTGAAGCTGGAAGCGACCAGCAGGAGGCCGGCGAGCGGTGACACGAGGTCCGAGAGAGAATCCGGGTCGGTTCTGGGTCGAAGCTCCTGCCAACATCTGTTCTGGCGCTAGCGTGTTCGCGGCTACTAGGACACAAGTGCCAACGTTTTATACGCTACAGCTCCAATTTTAAATGGGGGAAAAGTTGTTAACCCAGCCCCCCGTTGCCATAGTAACCATAGTTTTGATTCCTATCCGTGAATAAAAGATTCGAATGGACTTGAGCCCGGAGACGGACCAGTTTTGGACCGAACGCGTGACACAGGCGACACGTTCAGCGCTAACGAGAGGCTAACGAGAGCCGGGAACACGTGTTCCTCTTAATTAACCGGGAGGAGCCGTTGCCGATCAAAATTAGCAAAATTAGCAAAATTAGCAAACGCACTTGAAATCGTGGGAATGTTCCCAAATTCAAAATTCCCTTTTCCCATTTCTGCTTGTTGGTTCCGGGCAGCCTCGGTATTCAACTGAAGCCTCTGAGTGACCAGCCGACACTAGCATGCTAAAGCTAGGGCTGTGCTAGCTGCTAGCTGCTAGCTGCGGGCTCTTGTTTTCTGTTTTCACGTCGCACAATCACAGGCCATAATTTGCACTTCGGGAACGGCGAGCCGCTCCGTGCGGAGCTCTTCCCTGTTAGCGGGAATGCCCTCGCCTTCATCTTCAGTTCAGCTGGAAGATGAAGGCGAGTCGTCCGCCTGCAGAGCCTCGGCGCCTCGGGCAACTTGTTGGTGAATTTGTTTTGTTTTTTCCACCTCGCTCTTCCGTCTTTGTTCCGGTCCTCCGCTGCTTCCCGCCTGCAGAAATAGATACGAGCTCAGCGGGGATTCGATGGGAGCCGGAGCAACGACGGAATATCACGACTATCAGGGATGAACGAGGGTTAGCGTTGCCGCGCTCCTCTCGCCGCCGCCTCTTTCCGAGACCATAAAAGAAGAAGTTTGGGTTTTATTTGAAGTGCGGAATCGCCATGGCGACGCTCCGGGGGGGGGGATAAAAGGCCCAGCAGGTAATCCATCAAAGACAAAAGCAATATGATGTAAAAGTTGCCTGGAAACGCGCTAATTGTTCCGTCACGGCTGCTGTGGAACAGTTTTCTGCACAATCCCATTAGCATGAAAGTTAGCGCCATTAGCATGAATGTTGGTGCCAAACATTTATCCCACTCTGGGATAAGAGACCTGTAGTTGGAGTTAAACTCAACTCAAAGCAGCTTCCAGCGGAGCGTCGGGACCAGCGGAGCCTCGGGACCAGCGGAGCCTCGGGACCAGCGGAGCCTCGGGACCAGCGGAGCCTCGGGACCAGCGGAGCCTCGGGATCAGCGGAGCCTCTGGACCAGCGGAGCCTCGGGATCAGCGGAGCCTCGGGATCAGCGGAGCCTCGGGACCAGCGGAGCCTCGGGACCAGCGGAGCCTCTGGACCAGCGGAGCCTCGGGATCAGCGGAGCCTCGGGATCAGCGGAGCCTCGGGACCAGCGGAGCCTCGGGACCAGCGGAGCGTCGGGACCAGCGGAGCCTCGGGATCAGCGGAGCCTCTGGATCAGCGGAGCCTCGGGATCAGCGGAGCCTCGGGACCAGCGGAGCCTCGGGATCAGCGGAGCCTCGGGACCAGCGGAGCCTCTGGATCAGCGGAGCCTCGGGATCAGCGGAGCGTCGGGATCAGCGGAGCGTCGGGATCAGCCTCTGTTTGCTCTTCCTCCCGCCCCGCCGCCGACATCGCCGGCATCTGTTGAGGAATCGGACCTTCCACCTCTTGGCATTCTCCTCCCGGCTCGGCCGCTCAGAGACCATTAGAGCGCTGGCGCCGCAGGTAGCGAGCGAGTGGCTGAACTCATTCCGCGGGTTAATTAGAACAAAGGGATCAGCCTTTCGCGGAGCCGGAGCCTTTCGATTATTGAAAGGTTGTGGCGCTCTCCTCCCGCGGGCCGATGGAGCCGCGGCGCCGCCGCCGCCGCTCCATCGGCGGCTAAATGCCACCTATCAATCACCGGACGGCAACCGGCCTCCGTCATTAGCGCGCTGTGATTGAGAGGTAAACTTTGTAATTATCCTGAGGCAAACGGGAGCAGATATTAATATGCTCCACGGGGGGGGTGTTGGGGGGGGGGTGTTGGGGGGGGGGGGGGTCGGAACAACGCGGGAGACTTCCGTGTCTCACCTGCGGCTACGACGGCGGAGGATTCGGCTGAAACAGGATTCTTTATGAGAATATCAAACGGCGTGTTGTAACAGATCCCGGCGCTCCAGGCAGCGGGATCAGGGATCGGCGGCGCCACTCAGGCCCGGTTTAATGATCACGGCTCCGGGATCACGACGCTCCGCTCTTTCATGGAAAACTGACGCTTCTGAATGTTGGAATCGCTGCAGATGTTTATTACTGGGTTAGCATTTCGACCTGTTTACCCACTTAGCGAGATGTTAGCTAGCATTGTTGTGTGTGAGCCAGTCGTGACTCAGCTAGCTTTAATGGTGACCTCTAGCTAGCACCTGCGGCTAAGCTAACATCCGCCACACGCTTAAAGTTCTTTTGCAGTTTTGTTGAAGCCATTTGAACAAATATGGATGAAGGATTCCGAGGTTTGGTCCCGGTTCCGTCCGATCCATTAGCGCTAACCGACCTGGCCATGCGAGTGACCATGTGACCAGCTCCCTCTCTATTGGTCGATCTCTCTGAAGGTCGGAGGTCGCCAGAGGAAAGTTTCCTGTGAACAGGAACGAGCGACCTTTGAACTCTGACCAGTGGCTGAAAACACGGAGCGCCGGAGTTTTTCAACCTTCTTTTCATGAAATTTCTCCTTGAAGCTTTTCTTCTCCGGCGGTGAATGAAGGAAGCGTTCCAGGCGTGAGCGGGAATGCTCTCACACAGGTCCGGAGGTCGGTGCAGGAAACACATTAGGATCCATCAGCAGGTTCAAAAAGACGCGCTGAGGCTTTTCAGCTCGGAAATCTTCGGATTTCCTCTTTAAATTTCAATCGTTGGGATGGTGGAGCGGCAGAAACCAGCCGGAATCCCACCGTCGGCATCGGCTTCCCGCTCAAGCTGCAGCCGGATGAGCAACTCATCCGGGCCCAGGACGAGGCCCTGTGGAACTGGGCGTTTAGGGATCAGGGCCAGTCCGGTTGGGAACGTTTCTGCACGGATCCACCAGCCGATTCCACGGCTTTGTTGTGTAAAGAATTCCTCCTCGCGGAAAATTCTGGACGTCAGACAGCAGTCGTGGCGGTCCGGAATTCCACGTTCTGGCCTCACGCAGTTCGTTTTCGATTCGAGCGGAGAATTTCCGGGAGGGTGCGACAGGTTGTGCCCAGCTGGCGGTCCGGTTGCTGGGAGACATTACACACTCAGCCGGATTCCCATCAGTCACAGCCGGATCCACTTTTCAGGCTCGGATGAAGGCGTGCGAGGTGGCGATGAGCTGACAGGTCACGCTCGGTCGCCATGGCGCCGAGCAGGGTGATGTGCCCGGAGTCCCTGCAGTGCTCCGCGGCTGAAGTTCGGAACGCCAATTAGGAATGACGGCCATTCCGTGTGGGAGCCGATGTGGCAAAGAGGGAAAATCCACACGTACGGAATTAAGCCCTTTTGGAGGAAGCCGGTCAGCTGTAAACGCTCCCATTTGAATATGAAGTTTTTATTTAACGCTCCGGAACCGGAGGAATTACAGATTCCCCTTAAACGGAACGCCGCAGCCGCACTTTTCAAATCCCTCCTCTTAAGCCGCCACTGGATTATCCCGCAAACATCTGAAGCGTCCTCTTTGTAACGCTGACATTTCGCCGGCGTGAGCGTTTCCCAGCGTCGGAGGCGGCTCCGATATAAACGCTGCTATTTGTTTTTCTCCGAAGCGGCGGCGGAGTTACGGAGCAGTGAGCTAGAAAATGACATTTTAAAGTCAGCGCTAGCCGCGACGCGGCGTCGTGCCCTTTCCTCCGCACGCTAAATATTAACAGCATCGGCGGCTCCTCGCCGTCTCCCCACGCAGACAGACGGGAAGCGAAGGAAGCGGCAGCGGCGTCACGGATGTGGGAGGAAAAACTGGGAATTTCAGCGCCGTCGTGTCCAGATGAGCTAAAGTTTGGCAGCGTGTCCGTGAGAGATGTTAACTAGACGCTAAGCTAGCCGCAGCGCTCGCTAGCGGGTTGATGGAGAGTCACCCACGTACAGGGAGAGAGAGGTCACATGTTCAAACCCAAAAGGACTTCCTTAGCGTCCCGCTAATGCTGCTAATTCGGTTTTGGTTAAACTTGGAGATGTAACAGGAAGTTGGAGTTCTTAGAACCAAGAGAAATGAAAGCTAACGCTGTCGTCACGAAGAGCTTTGATCTCAACAGAGCGTCCCTTTAAAATTAAAGGTCAGGCTAATCGGAGAGTAAATGTTAGCAGACAGGTATCGCCGCCGTCTGGCATGCTAAACGTGTGCTAACGTCTAATCTGGGTAGCCTGGCGGGCGCCAACGTCGCGCTGTGAGGACAAACTGACCTGACGCGGCCCGGCTGTTGTCACACACACACACACGCACACACACACACACACACACACACACACGCACACACACACACACACACACACATTAGCCTGATTTTACTTTAGCCTGATTTCATCCAGCTCAGATGTGAATCGAAGGTTTGGAATTTTTCCGTCCCTTTTTTTTCCCGGCTGCTGGATCCGGCTGAACTTGGGGATCGTCCCCGTTCAGGAGTTCTCCGCTTCTTCCTCCTTTTCCTAAATGACCCGACACATTGACCACCGGCAGCGACGCTCCTCATCATCCCGGGACCGGCAGAACCTCCGGGCTTCCCTCTCCGGACTTCATCTAAAGGAGTTAAAATTAATTTCTGGGAGCTCTCCTGGGTCACATGGAGCGTCTCGACAGCTCGTCCTCGCTTCCCGCCGGCGTTCCGGGTCCAGCGTGGGCGTCCTGGCAGCCACGCCGCCGCTCCGTCCAATCCCAGCATGTTCCAGTCCACAGCGATCGCTCCAGCCTTTGGAGGCACAAACGAAAAGAGGAGATGGGAGTCTGGGCGGCGTGCGGCCACGGCGTGGCGTTTGAGGTCCGGGTTGAACGCGGTTAAACGGCGAGGCCGCACGGCCCCGCCCACAGTCGGGCTGTCCGTGAGCGCCTGTGGGCAAATATTGGAAGCTCTCATAAACAAACAGTCGGATCTCTGCTCCCGTCCTGAACACCGTCACCTGTCGGCGGAGGTGGAAGAGGAGGCGGAGTCATGTTTATTTGAGCACTGACAGAAGGGGCGGGGCTAATCCAGCGATTGGGAACATCTAAAGTCCCCCGTGGCTCGGCGCCGCGGCGAGATAACCTCGCCACACAATAACGACCCCGATGATTAATGGCTTTAATCAGCTTCCTGGCAGCGATGATGCAGGAGGATCGGACAGAACCGCCGCGTTAAGCCCGACCGAGCTTCTTAATGCGAACCTCCACGTGGCCACGATTAGATTAGCGGCGCCGCGCGGCGCCGCCCGGCCCGGCGGTGGGAACGGGCCTCCTGACGGCTTCTTCTTCACCAGCGGAGAGCGGAATGGAGAGGTGGGAAGATGCGGGAGTCAGTGAACGGATCAATGGAAGTCATTATTTGGTGCTTAGGTTTGGCCGGGTCACGGCGTGATGGATGCGCCGCGGCAGGTAACGGCGCCGCGCCGCCTCCGCACCGACAAACACGGATGATGAACTCTGACGCTTTCGCTTGTCAGCAGCTCCTCCCACTCTGGGACTGGGGAACTGGGATGGAAAGGATGGAATGTTTAAGCCGGAACGTGAGCGGAATGTTAGAAGCTGCTCGGAACGTTTTCTGCCCTGAAAAACTGCCGATGTGATAAAAACGTTAAATTTCACGCTAAGTGACGAAAAGGGACTCAGCGGGAAATCTTGGCTCCTGTGCAGATGTGTAGCGGCGCTCCGCCACCAGGGGGCGCCGTAGCCCACCCAGCTACCGACATTAGCCTGATCTGCTAGCGCGTGCTGGCAAAAGGCCGCCTGCGTTCCAGTTTATGCTAACGTTATCGTCGTTATCCGGATGTGTCTGGAAAACCCAACGATTTTTTGGGCTTTTTCGGTTCTTTTCTCACGGCCGGTGTGAAAAAGGCACTTGTGAGCAGAAAGGAAAGTGGAGTGGCACTTTAGCCGGCGTGCTGGAGCGGCGTGCTGGAGCGGCGTGCTGGAGCGGCGTGCTGGAGCGGCGTGCTGGAGCGGCGTGCTGCTCGTCTCCGCCTTCAGTCCGACGCCGTTCAGGCCTGTTGAATAAGAGGACGGACGGAAGAATCAGCAGACTGAAGGTCGCTGAAACTGAAACGTGGCGAATCCTGACACGGGAGAATGGCGGCGGCGCCCCTGAGCGGCGGCGCCCCTGAGCGGCGGCGAATAACATCAGACGTGATCCAGAGCGTCTTCTTGAGAGAGAATCCCGCCGGGGAGCAGCGTCAGCCTGTGATATCCTGTAAGACATTATTGTATTCAGATAAAAGCAGGCGGCATTGTGGGATAACTCGCCGCCCCCTCCCAGCCCGGCGGAGCGGCGAGCGGCGAGCTGGAGAGGCCATTTTGTCTTTTTGGGAACAGGCACTTTAGCAGCCGCCTCTCTGAGTGCTCCTGTCATTATGTGCCACTCCAGTCCGGCCATTTATTCTGACCTTGGGAAATGGTTTTAAAGGTCTGGCCGTGGGCGTGCACGAGGGCGTGCACGAGGGCGTGCGTGTGCGCTAAAGTGCCAGGATTGAGATGTTCCATGAAAACGTGCGGCGAGCAGCTGTGCGTCCGCCCGGAGCAGCGGGATCAGAGCGAAGCTATTTGGGGGACGGGGGCCACAATCCAATTTGTTTGTTCACACTCGAGCGGAGCCAGATCAGAACAATTGATACATTAGGAGCCGTTTCACAGAGCAAATATGGCAGCCGGAGCGGCGGCGGCGGCGGCGGGGGGGGAGGGGCCATGGATCGCTCAGAAGAGCTCCCAGAGTAAATTTAGCTCACGGGCCGTCGCGCAGGGCCAATACGGAGCCGTGATAAAAAGAAATTGCTTTGTTCTCCCAGTTATCAATACGAGACGACTCCGGCGCCGCGGCGCCATTTAGCATCGGGAATCTTCACGGCGAGCTGGAGGATGTTGGGAGACACACGAGGCGGCGGCGGAACGTCACGCAGGAAGAGGAATTAGGGACGAGCCACAAACGGGGCGTCGGGAAGTCGTATCGGTTCGGAGTTGGACATCAAATAACGACATGGATGAACTCCGCCCCCTCAGGGCGCTCAAGGCCCAACCGGAGCGCTGGGAAACAAGACGCCGCTCTTCCCGTTCCCTCTATTTATTCATCCAATGATCTCATTCATGAAGCCGGTCTGCCTTTTACCAACAGGATGGAGGGAAGGAAGGAAGGGAGGAAGGGAGGGAAGGGAGGAAGGGAGGGAAGGAAGGAAGGGAGGGAAGGAAGGGAAGGGAGGAAAGGGAGGAAAGGGAGGAAGGGAAGGAAGGGAGGGAAGGGAGGAAGGGAAGGAAGGGAGGGAAGGAAGGAAGGGAAGGGAGGAAGGGAGGAAGGGAGGGAAGGGAGGAAGGAAGGAAGGGAGGGAAAGGAAGGGGAAGGGAGGAAGGGAAGGAAGGGAGGGAAGGGAGGTAAGGGAGGAAGAGAGGGAGGGAAGGGAGGGAAGGGAGGGAAGGGAGGGAAGGGAGGGAAGGGAGGTAAGGGAGGAAGGGAGGGAACAGAGAGAAGGGAGGGAAGGGAGGAAGGGAGGGAAGGAAAGGGAGGAAGCGAGGGAACAGAGGGAACAGAGGAAGGGGAGGGAGGGAGGAAGGGAGGGAAGGGAGGGAAGGGAGGAAGGGAGGAAGGGAGGGAAGGGAGGAAGGGAGGGGAGTGAGGGAAGGGAGGGAAGGGAGGAAGGGAGGGAACTGAGGGAAGGGAGGGAGGGAGGAAGGGAGGGAACTGAGGGAAGGGAGGAAGGGAGGGAACTGAGGGAAGGGGAGGAAGGGAGGGAAGGTCTGGAGGTCGGCGGGTCCATAGGAGCCTCTGCAGGTGTCCGGGACGCCGCCCGTCCATAAATCCTTCCTGCTCGTCTCCTGTCAGACGAACCAAAGTCAAACGTGAGCAAAAGTCTCTTTTCCTGCTTCTCCCCGTTCTTCCCGTTCAGGAACGCTCACAATAAAGAGCCACTTAATCCATCTCCTCTGTTCCAGGCAGCTAAAGTACACAAGTCTGGGCCCACCAGTCAACTGTGCCCAGGAAAACCATCCGTCTTCATCCTTCCTGGGCACAATTGATCCGCAGCACTCGGGAACGTATTTATTATGGAAAGTCTCATTTTTTTAAGCAGCCGTTTGAAGCAGCAGCCATAAATCACCCGCTGAACGGGAGCGAATCGGAGCGTCCTCCCGCCGGAGCCCATTATTCCTATTATATCAGCTCTAAGTGGACATAACAGCTTAATCCCGTATCGATCCGAGTGCGTGCGTTGGTCATCCCATCCAATCCCTCCGCCATCTCCAGGATCCGGCGTAACGAGACTTGGACCCGCTCCCGTTTTAAATAATACCCCGGCGCTCCAGCTAACCGCGCTAACTTCCCCCTCATTAGGAAGCAATAAATAAAGTGTGTGTTCGTGTGCTGGGGGTTCTAATCCCGGCTAATACTGTTTAATACCGGGAACGCCGGCGAGCTGGCGGCCTCTTAATGAAGCGAGCAGCCGTCTGTTCTGATGGCTCTCAAACACATAAATTATTGAAGTGCTGTTGGAATAAATAAGGCGATCGCAGCCTTTTGGATGTGGGCGGGAGGTTAAATTATGTATGAGCTTGATATTTGTAAGTTTAATGGGAAGTAAATCCCCCCACTCCCACCGCCATTAGCCCGATTTAGCATGAGGGGAGGCGAAGGCAGCAGCAACATTAGCATACAGGAAACGCCGGTGCCGCTTCTGACGAGGTCTCTGGAGCTTCGTCCCGTTCTTTTCTTTTATTCCTTTCATTTAGCGAGTGGTCGTGCCTTTTTTTAAAAATAAGCCCTGAATTATACAGCTGCTCACTAGCATCGGTTAGCTGCAGCTGTAGGTTTAGCACCTAGCTCATGGCGCTCCGCTCAGCGAGTGTCTGGGACCATGAAACGTTATCGGATCCTAAAGTGTGAACTCTACACAACCGCCAATCAACTAGCGTCTTCTTCCGAACAAAGAAAGATCAAAGCTAGCGCTCTCAGGCTTTGATCTCCGCGCAGACGTAAAGACCAACGGACGCATCGGCGAGCGCGGCGTCTCCACGAGGAGCGTACAAAAAAAACAAACAACCTTTTTCTTCACAAACAGCGAGTTCGTGTTTGGAGCAGACGACTGTTAGCATTACCGCGAACATTTAGACGACGCTAACAGTCCACCCGACCGTGCTGGAATTAGACTTTTAGGAGAAACGACAGCGTGTAAATTCACACTGGGATACATGACACATTTATGCCCCCCCCCCCCCACACACACACACACACACGCACACACACACACAGGCCTGTCAGAAATGGCCTCCTGCCTCCGTCGGCCGTCTCATCGATAAATAGGTGGAAGCGGAGCGTGAAATGAAAAGCAAGACAGCAGCGTGAAATGGGACTAAAGTTGGGAAAATGGACATATTTATCCTTTTGTTTTGGAAGGCCGCAGAAAATAATGGTCCAATTTTTACATAAAGCCACGCAATCTTCCCAAACACACTGATATTACGCTTATTTCCGCACCCCGCTCACGTTGGAGTCGGCTAACGGCGGCTACGATGATGCTGTGGCTGATATGCAGATGGAAAAACACCTGACGGAGAATCTTCCCGGAGAACGACTGGAACATCGATACACTCCTGGAGGCGGAGTCAACAGATCCCAGTCCCAGCTAAAGGCGAAGCTAAAGAACCTTCTAGAAAACCCAGCTGAGAGGTCCAGAACACGTGTTCTTATCACTAAAAATGTAAATAAAGGCCTTAAAAGACCTAAATACCACAGCTGAACAGATTAGCATAGCTAGCAGCATTAACCGCCCGAGAGCAGAAGCTAACCAGAAACACAAACTAGACTAGCAAGCCGCGGGCTTCTTAGCCACTTTTAAAGAGCCTCATTAATAAACATAAGGTGACGTTAGCATCACGGGTTAGCAAACGTAGCCCGTGGGTCTCGTGGAAATGCTGCGATTGATAAAACAGATGAACACACAACCTTTAACAAGAGGTGGTTTTAATATGTTTCAGCAAACAATTTGGGCTTTGCTAATATGAGCTTTAAACATCTGTCCGTTAGCTAATAAACATTTGTCCTCATAAACTCATGAACGTGTCTCTCGGCTCATCTTTTATGGAGCGCAACAGGATCCCACTTAACGAGCTCTTTTATGCCAAACAATTAACCTCATCATAAACTTCGACTGCCGGAATCGTCCTCCGCCGCTGTTAGCTTAGCACAAACGAGGCGCCGTAACTTTTCCACACGCTGGCGAATAAATAAAGTGAAAACTTTAATTTATGCTGCGTCAAAATTACTGATGCTAAAGCTCAGCAAAGCATCCTGGGAGTCTGGACGAGGTTGGCAGAGAGTGTGTGTGTGTGACTGTGTGTGTGTGTGTGACTGTGTGTGTGTGTGTGTGTGAGTGTGTGTGTGTGTGTGAGTGTGTGTGAGAGAGAGAGAAAAGTCTCGAACAAAACTCGCAATAATCTATAAACCAACTGCTGCAACACACTCAGGAGGAGTGTGTGTTTGCATGTCAATGCCTGCGTGTGTGTGTGTGTGTGTGTGTGTGTGCGTGTGTGCGTGTGTGTGTTTGGACACAATTAAAATGTCCTCTTGGCGCCGAGCACCAATGCATCACCCTGATGACGGTGGACAGGCCGTCTGCTTGGCCGCCGCTGATATCGAGCCTAATGATGTTGTCCTTCATCGTGGTTGCTGTGGTTGACCTGCCGTCACTGATGCGCGTGTGTGTGTGTGTGCGTGCGTGCGTGCGCGTGCACGTGATGATAGACATCTAACGAGCACGGCTGCAGCCATCACAGGTCGCCACGGTTCCAGCGGCGTGCAACAGCGGAGCGACCTGTGAGATCGTACCACACAAACACAGTTTGAGCCGACGTCGTCGTTGCCACGGCGACGACTGAACAGCCCATCGTCAGCTGATCTGGGGTCTGCTGTCATTTGTGCGGGGTCGAGAGGAAGGTGGAAGATGACCTCCTCGGCCTCTGGGCCTCAGGTGGGACGGGACAGGAAGTTGGACAGGAAGTGATGCGATGATGTGGACGCCAGGCTCCGGCCCGCCCCCGTGACCCCGGAGGCCTCGGATCACGGCGGCGTCCTGATGAACGAGCGCGCCTGAACGTCTCCCGCGGCGCCGCCAGCAGAACGCCGCCACCAGGCAGGAAGACGGGAATATTTCAGGCAGGTTTCGGATACAGGTGGGAAAAGGGCAACGCTCAGCCGGCGACGTTCATCAGCGGCGGGCGGAAAGGTCACGTTGACGTGCACACACACCCCGAGGCGTGCGCACCCTCCACACCACTTTAACCAGCCCCCACGGGGAGGAGTGTGTGTGGGAGAGTGTGTGTGTGTGAGTGTGGGAGAGTGTGTGTGTGAGTGTGTGTGTGTGTGAGTGTGTGTGTGTGGGAGAGTGTGTGTGTGTGGGAGAGTGTGAGTGTGTGTAAGTGTGTGTGTGTGTGGGAGAGTGTGCGTGTGTGTGTGTGAGTGTGTGTGTGCGTGAGAGTGTGTGTGTGTGTGTGTGGGAGAGTGTGAGTGTGTGTGCGTGAGAGTGTGTGTGTGAGAGTGTGTGTGTGTGTAAGTGTGTGTGTGTGGGAGAGTGTGCGTGTGTGTGTGTGAGAGTGTGTGTGTGTGAAAGTGTGTGTGTGTGGGAGAGTGTGCGTGTGTGTGTGTGAGAGTGTGTGTGTGTGAGTGTGTGTGTGTGGGAGAGTGTGTGTGAGTGAGTGTGTGTGTGTGAGTGTGTGTGTGTGAGTGTGTGTGTGACAGTGTGTGTGTGTGAGAGTGTGTGTGTGTGAGTGTGTGTGTGTGGGGAGAGTGTGTGTGAGAGTGTGTGTGTGTGTAAGTGTGTGTGTGTGGGAGAGTGTGCGTGTGTGTGTGTGAGAGTGTGTGTGTGTGAAAGTGTGTGTGTGTGGGAGAGTGTGCGTGTGTGTGTGTGAGAGTGTGTGTGTGTGAGTGTGTGTGTGTGGGAGAGTGTGTGTGAGTGAGTGTGTGTGTGTGAGTGTGTGTGTGTGAGTGTGTGTGTGACAGTGTGTGTGTGTGAGAGTGTGTGTGTGTGAGTGTGTGTGTGTGGGAGAGTGTGTGTGAGAGTGTGTGTGTGTGTAAGTGTGTGTGTGTGGGAGAGTGTGCGTGTGTGTGTGTGAGAGTGTGTGTGTGTGAAAGTGTGTGTGTGTGGGAGAGTGTGCGTGTGTGTGTGTGAGAGTGTGTGTGTGTGGGAGAGTGTGTGTGAGTGAGTGTGTGTGTGTGAGTGTGTGTGTGTGAGTGTGTGTGTGACAGTGTGTGTGTGTGAGAGTGTGTGTGAGAGCGTGTGTATGTGAGTGTGTGTGTGAGAGCGTGTGTGTGCAAGTGAGTGTGTGTGTGTGCAAGTGAGTGTGTGTGTGTGCAAGTGAGTGTGTGTGTGTGCAAGTGAGTGTGTGTGTGTGTGTGTCGCTGCTTTAATCAGACAAAAACAGCGTCTAAGCAGCTCCGACATTCCGGACCCGTTGACCCGGGACTCCGACCCGCCCACGGCTGAGTGATGCCGGCGTTCCCGGTAACGGATGGCCCCTCCCTCGTCCGGCCCCCCTCGTTAGTCCCCGTCAGCCGTGACCGCGCTGGATTTGGGAGTTCTTACATCACGTCCTGCCCGCTCAGCACAAACGCCTCACGCGGCCTCAGCGTGATGGATCGCTGCGGTCACGTGACCGCTAAGTGGGGCAGGTCCGGCGTCCTGGAGCGCCGGAGCGCCTCCGCACGGTCCTAATGCGGCTAATGCGAGCTAGCTGGAATCGTGAAGTCCCCCCAGAAGGTGGCGCCATCACAGCGTAACTGGACATGGCCGCGGCTCACATGCTAGCGTGCGTGCTAGCCGTCCGCTAACAGCGCTACGGCTATTTTTAACATGGCTGCTGCACTCATTCAGTCCGGCGCCGCTCGGTGATTTAGCACGCGGGCGGCGCGTGGCGAGGGGGGGGGAGGGGGCGCGGCCTACTTCATCACTGCTCGACCTGCTGGCTCAGCAAATCCAGGCGGCGACTTTGGAGTTCCTCCTCCGCTGGCCCGCTTTTTCCTGCTGCCTCAGCAACTCCCTCCGACATATGCGGAGCGAACGACGCGGATCTGGGAGTCGCTGGACCGCGAGCCGATTTTCCACTTCCTGTGCTGGTGATTGACGGTTGGCGGCGCCGTAAAAGGACATTTATTCCTCCCTCCAGGCTCTTCCTGCGCCGTTATCGGCAGTAACGGGGCCACAGCGGCGTCCCTGAACGCAGAACGGTGATGTCATCAAGGGCCGACGTGAGCTCCGGTGAGGCCACGCCCACTTCCTGCGGGCGTTTACCCGCCATCCGTCCACAACGTTACCTGAGACCAGGAGGAGTCGCAGCAGCACAAAGATCCCCTCCCGCTCTTAGCTAGCATGCTAACGGGGAGCAGCAGGTCGCCGTCAGCGAATCACGGGGGTCTATTTTACACTTCAGGCAACATGCGGCGGCGTGATGGAGGAGGCACTTCGCCATCTGGGCCGCTCTCATTCATCAGTTGGTTCTGTGAGGAGCCCGTCCATCAGGGACTCTTCATCACAGCGCACTCACCCAGACCGCCGCCACCGCCGCCGCCGCCACCGCTAAGCAGCCAATTTTTCTTATGTTGTGAAGGGTTTTCCTCCATACCTGCCACCTTCTCCTGGGAAACATCCGCCGGGATAAATAGTGCCGCCTGAGCGCGTTTAAACCGGGACCAACGTCACGCCAACATCAGAGGGGAGGAGCTTAAGGCCGTGTCGCCAGCAGGGGGTGGCCACGGTGCCTGGAAGGTGTTTTATCGTTTACACGCTCTGGTGATGGCGTCCCCGTTGGAGGGGGCGGCGCCCGTCATTTTTAATTACCTCCGGCGCCGCCATGGCCGCCTGTCAGTCAAATCCCAACAGCGGCGCCTTTTTCCTCCTTTGGTTCCGATAAATCCGCTGGAAAAACACGTTCCACCCGCAGGATTTACAGCTGATCAGCAGCTCGCCGCCATCGCCCCCCCGAGACTCATCCCTCCGTTTTCATCTGCTCAGGATGACGGCGGCGCCCGGACGACTGCAGACGTGTTTCTGATCCCACCGTCGTCCCGTTAATAAGACGGAGGAGTTATTAGTTTAATTAGTGGCGCCGGCGTTCTGAGGCTGTTATGGGCCGCAGCCGGTTAGCATGATCCAGAGCGCCGCCGCCGCCGTCATCCTGCTCCCAAGAGTCACTGTCAGATTGTAGTTCCCTCGTCAGCTGTGACGGCTAACCAGCTAACTGGCTACCCAACTAACTGGCTAACCACCTAACCAGACAGCCAACTAACCAGCGAACAAACTAACCAGCTAACCAACTAACCATCTAACAAACAAACCAGCTAACCCAACGAACCAGCTGACCAACTAACGGCTAACCAGCTAATCCAACGAACCAGCTAACCAACTAATGGCTAACCAACTAACAAACTAACCTGCTAACCCAACGAACCAGCTAATCAAATAACTGGCTAACCACCTAACCAGATAGCCAACTAAACAGCTAACAAACTAACCAGCTAATCCAACGAACCAGCTAACCAACTAACTGGCTAACCAGCTAACAAACAAACCAGCTAACCCAACGAACCAGCTAACCAACTAACTGGCTAACCACCTAACCAGATAGCCAACTAACCAGCTAACCCAACTAACGACTAACCAGCTAACAAACTAACCTGCTAACCCAACGAACCAGCTAATAAAATAACTGGCTAACCACCTAACCAGATAGCCAACTAACCAGCTAACCCAACTAACGACTAACCATCTAACAAACAAACCAGCTAACCCAACGAACCAGCTAACGACTAACCAGCTAACCTTTGACTTTAGAAGGTTTCTACATTCATTCCGTCGTCCCCGGGGGGCTCAGACTCCTACAAACGTCCTCTTTGGACGCCCAGACTGGGACGAGGGAGGACACGGTGGAGGGATCCAGCGGAACGCCGGGATCAGGCCGGGATCAGGACGGAGTGTTGCTCCGACGCGCTAAGTTCTTAAAGGCGACTTTTTCCCAATGAAACTCCATCCATAATCCTCCTCTTCAGCCTCGGCGGCTGGAATTTGCCTCCGATCCCCACGAGGTGAAGCGGCATCGAGGAGCCGCGGCGTTCCGGCGGGAAAAACGTCGCCGCCGGGAGGTTTTAAACGTCCCGTCTGCAGCGGCGCCACAACAGAGCCGCTAACGGGCTCTCTGCTAATCACCTTCACTTCCCTGATTGAGTTTGGGGAAAGGTCGTCGACCTCTCCGCCTCTTCCCAGGTGGGAGAAAGACGGGATTTTCTCTCCTTTCTGTCCGCGTCTCTTTCATCAGCCTGGTTGTAATTAGCCGGAGCGCCGATTCCTTCCTTTTGTGGCTCTGTGAGAGGTGGATAAGCGTCCTTTGTGCCTCCTCACACCTTTATTTCCTTTTTAACAAGCTCCCCTTTTCTCTCCTTCCAAACTCTAAACCGGCTCCAGTCCCGGAACAAAGCCGATAACCAGGAGGGAGTTCCTCCTGCTCTCCGTTCGCTGCCGTCTTTATCTCCCAGGACACAATTAGCTGCTCTATCACTCATCACTGCTGGCGCTTTTTTTTATTTTTTTTATTGTGCATTAAAAATGCAGCCGTCCTTTGTTGAGTGCTCACTCTTGAAAATTTAAAAGCCTTTTTTTTTTTTGGTCTGTGGTGAAAAACCGCGAGTCAGGAGATAAAAACCCACTTTTGTTCAGGCGGAAACTGTTTCAAGGTGATGCAAAAGTTCCTTTTATTCCAAAGCTCGGTCGGGGAGCGTTTTGGTGAGATGGCGAGGGGGGCGGAGCCTCGCCCCGAGCGGGTCGATCCAGGTGTTTCACAGCAGCTTCTCACATGGTTGATTTCTGCTCATTAACAGCCAGTGAAAGAGCCACGGCATTCGTTTCCTGCCTAAATTACAGAATTCCCACCTGGAATTAACAGGACAAGGAGCCGCCGCTCTCCTCCGGCTGAGGCTCCTTCCTGTTTCCTGTTTCCTGTTTCCTGCTTCTTGCTGAGTTTTTAGCACTCTGAAAAAGGGACATTAACGAGTTTGCCCCTTTTCTAGACTCCTGCTGGAGCAACGGGGGTGTTGAGGGGGTGGGGGGCACCTGGTATTAGCCTGGAATTAGCCTGGTATTAGCCTGGAATTAGCCTGATATTAGCCTGGTATTAGCCTGATATTAGCCTGGTATTAGCCTGGTATTACATGGTATTAGCCTGATATTAGCCTGGTATTAGCCTGGTATTAGTCTGATATTACTCTAATATAACCTGATATTAGCCTGGTATTAGCCTGATATTAGCCTGGTATTAGCCTGATATTAGCCTGATATTAGCCTGATATTAGCCTGGTATTAGCCTGATATTAGCCTGGTATTAGTCTGATATTACTCTAATATAACCTGATATTAGCCTGAATATTAGCCTGGTATTAGCCTGATATTAGCCTGGTATTAGCCTGATATTAGCCTGGTATTAGCCTGGTATTAGCCTTTTGGGGGAGGGGGGGGGGGGGGTAACAGTAAAATCAAACATCCTCCTGGTCACAGGATATGAAATAGAAAGAAAAATCACTTTCGAGAGACAAATACTCGTTGCCATGGCAACATGTGAGCAGACGCACACACAACTGTGAGTCAACAAAATCTCCCCAACACATCTGGAAGTGACCAACACGACATCAACAACAACATCATCAACAACAACATCAACAACAACAGCAGCAACACCCACCACCGGTCATCATGTGACGTTCTTTAACAAGCGGTGCTGATGTCATGTGAAACCATGGCAACCGTCCAGGACACCTGTGATGACCTCAGCTGTCAGTCACGTGCTCACCTGCGTCCTCAGGAACGTTAGCGGCAGTAGCGACGCGTCGTTGCCCAGCAGGGGGCGAGCCGCCCGTCCCCGTCGCCACGGAGCCATTTTTCTTTCCAAATTCAACGCGACAACAAACATAACGTTAAGCCTGAGGGAGGTTTCACGCTCCGTTCAGGAAAATCTCGGAATTTAAGGATTAACGGTGAGTTGTGGTGATAGCGGGACGTCTCTTAGCGCTGCAGCTTCGTGCTAACGAGAACGTGTAGCCCAGATGGATTATCGTGATAAATCACAAGTGAGGAGCCGAATGCAATTTCATGCTCCAAATTTTAATTTCGGAGGGAAGCAAGAACCTTTGATGCATCGTATCGATCCATAACGACGCTGATCCGGCTCCTGCGAACTTTTGCTTCCGATATTTCCGCCCTGCAAAGTCGGGCCAAAGTTTCCTGGAGCCAGAAGAAGCTAGTTTATCTGATCTGTTGCTAACGTTGCTAATGCTGCCACACCCTGAAGGCCGACGAGAAGAGCAAAGCATCCTGGGAAAACCAGCGGAGGTTTGACCATTTGGTTGCCCTGGTGACGGGGCTCCTCCCCCCGGCTCGCTGTTATTAATACTGTTACGTTTGTTCATCCATCCTCCTCCTCCCCTCCCTCCCTCCTCCCTCCCTCCCTCCTTCCCTCCTCCGTCCCTCCCGCCTTCCTCCCTCCCTCCTTCCCTCCTTCCCTCCTCCCTTCCCTCCCTCTTCCCTCCATCCTCCCCTCCCTCCCTCCCTCCTCCCACCTCCCCTCCCTGTCTCCTTCCCTCCCTCCTTCCCTCCATCCTCCTCCTTCCCTCCTTTCTTCCCTCCCTCCATCCTCTTCCCTCCTTCCCTCCCTCTTCCCTCCATCCTCCCTCCCTCCCTCCTCCCACCTCCTCCCCTCCCTGCCTTCCCTCCATCCTCCTCCCTCCTTCCCTCCATCCTTCCCTCCTCCCTCCCTCCTCCTCCTTCCCTCCCTGCCTCCTCCCTCCCTCCATCCATCCATCCTTCCTTCCCTCCCTCCCTCCCCCCTGTCTCCTTCCCTCCCTCCATCCTCCTCCCTCCCTCCTCCCCTCCCTGTCTCCCTCCATCCTTCCCTCCCTCCCTCCATCCTCTTCCCTCCTTCCCTCCCTCCCACCTCCCTCCATCCTCCTCCCTCCTTGTCTCCCTCCCTCCCTCCATCCTTCCCTCCCTCCTCCCCTCCCTGTCCTCCTCCCTCCATCCTTCCCTCCCTCCTCCTCCTCCCTCCCTCCATCCTACTCCCTCCCTCCATCCTCTTCCCTCCTTCCCTCCCTCCCTCCCACCTCCTCCATCCTCCTCCTCCCTCCCTCCTTGTCTCCCTCCCTCCCTCCATCCTCCCCTTCCCTCCCCTCCCTCCTCCCCCTCCTCGTCTTCCTCCCCCCCTTCTCCTCCCTCCATCCTCCCTCCTCCTCCCTCCCCTCCTCCCTCCCTCCCTCCTCCTCCTCCCTCCCTCAGACTCTCTAATCCGTCGCTCAGGCTCAGCTTACGGACACAAAAGGCCTCAAAGAATTGGACTCAAGATAATTGTGTTGCTATCCCATTTCATCTGGAATGGAATCCCCCCCCCCCCCCCCCACACACACACACGCTCACAGACTCACACACACACACACACACACACTCACACACACACCACTCACACACACACCCCCTCTGCTGTAATTATTCCTCTTCTACTCACCATCATCAGAATTCTGCCTCACGCTCTCCTGGCTCGGTTCTGTCTGATGTGTTGTCATGACGATATGGCAGCAATATGTTGCCTCCCTGTTGCCTTTGTAGTGGCAGCACGAGGGGCTCCAGGGGTAATTAATGGTCACAACAATATGGCGGGACACCTGGTCCAGAGAGCTCAGCGGTCATCCGGGTTGGCAGCCTCCTCCACCTGCTCGCCGGCGCCAGAACAGAGTGACCCCGCCCCCGCCCCCGTCCCAACAGGTGGGGGGTGTCAGGGCGCCGATGGGCTGTTGGCGCTGTCGCTAGCAACAACAAGACGCCGGCTAATGAAAGCTGCTGACATCATGTTCTCCGCCACACCTCGGGCATTTGTTGGCGTTAGCAAGAGCCGCTTCGTTGGTTCTGTTGGGCGGGCGAGTGGATCGGCGGGCTTTTTTAGATTAGATTAGATTAGATTCAACTTTATTGTTATTGCACATGTACAGGTACAGAGCAACAAAATGCAGTTTAGCATCTAACCAGAAGTGCAAAAGAAGCAGCAAGTGAAGATAATAACTTAATAAATACAGTATGGCGGTTATTTTACAATCGTTTACCGGGTTGTGCTATAAACATATTTTACAGATGGTGTTTACATTAAATGCCTTAGACTATAAGTGCAGGAGCTATTTAGCTATTTACATAAGATAGAGGAGATGTGCAAATTATAAATTACGTGTATACAGATACAGATGATAAAGTGCATGAGTGCGCAGGACAGGTTTAAACAGTAGCTACATTGGTTACTAAGCTAGTGAGTTGTTGTGTAAACTGCTGTAGTGTAGTGAGGTGTGGAGTGTGTAAGGGTCAGCAGGAGTTCAACAGGGACACCGCTCTGGGGAAGAAGCTGTTCCTCAGTCTACTGGTCCGAGTCCTGAGGGTTCTGTAGCGCCTCCCAGAGGGCAGGAGGGAAAATAGTCTGTGGGCGGGGTGGGAGGAGTCCTTGAGTATGCTGCGTGCTCGATGCAGGCAGCGCTTCCTCTGGACATCTCCGATGGCAGGGAGTGTAGTCCTTGTGATGCGTTGGGCAGTTTTCACCACCCTCTGCAAGGCTTTGATCCTGGCTTTGATTTTCCCAGCAACAGGTGACGCCGCGGCGGTCCTGGTGGGATGGTTCTCTGCAGCCCGTCGGACGGAAGCAACCTGATGGAACTCCCAACTCCCACTTTAGCATCCGAGCTAACCACATGTGGGAACGTCCCGCTCTTCTTCCCGTCCCCGCTGCGCTGCCTCCTCCGGCCTGCAGGGGGCACTGTGGCTCTTCAGCAGCCTCGGCCCCCCTCTGAGGAGGCTGCAGCCCCGGAGCGAGACGCCTTCCGGGCATCATTTTCTTGGTCAAAGTATAATTTTTCTTTCTTTTCCTTTTTTTCTGCATAATGGAGGCTGGAGAATATTAACGGGGCAAATATCTGATTTCATGCAAAGGAAAATATCTGATGTGGAGAGAAGAAAACCAAACACGTCTCCTGGTGCTGTTGCTTTTAGGGCAACTCACCCACAAAAGGGCTTTTTTGAGAGGAACCTCAAGAACCTCGGGGAACGCTTCACGCCGCCAGATGGGCGGGGCCAACGGAGAGGGGGGAGGAGTCTCCTCGTCAGAGACTGAAGAGCGACGTCGGAAGATTTCTGCAGCTTCTTCTTCTGTGGTGTCGCACCCAGGATACAGGGATGTGATTTGTGGCAGGGCTGGACTGGAAACCCCCCGAACACACACACACACACACATACACACACACACACGCACACACACGCACAGTAACCAAGCGCCTGCAGTATTTAGGCCTTTGTCAACCGCTAACAAACACAAACATGCTGCGTTAGCGCTAATGATGCTAACAAGAGACCCCTCATTAGGACCCGACGTCAACGTCCAGCACATGAAACAAAAAATAGATATTTATAGATTTAAAGAACGCGTGTGCTGAGGTATCAACACACACACACACACTCACACACACTTTTCTGCTTTGATCTTTTCTTCTAAACACCCAAATTACTATCTTATCATGCCGCGCGTGTGTGTGTGTGTGTGGACTCAGGTGTGCTGTGTGGGCCGTCTGAGGTGACACTAATGAGTTCGTGTTCACACTCTCTGGCGGTTGCTAATTTCTTCCGTTTGTAGCTTTGTGTTTGCTAGCGTCTGGAGGGCAATGGGCGCCGCCGGCGCCATGTTAGCCTGTTGAGGAACACGCGTACGCTTGAAACACACTTTAGCATCGCTCCTCTGAGACCTGCAGCGTTTCCTGCTGTACCGTCGCTAACGTAGCGCAGCACAACTTCCAGCTGTTCGGGATTTATATTCGGATCAAGAGTTTGAGCAAAAAATAAAAATGGAAGTGTTAGCGCTGCTGCAGGTAGCTAACGTGCGCGGCTCTGAAAAGAACCTGTCAGAGTTTGAGGTAACGTCAGGTCAATTGTAGCTCTCAGGAAACGTTAGCGAGGGCTGGGAGGGGCTGAAAGAGCTAAAATGGGATTAGCTTCGCTTTTTTGTTGCTTTAATGTTTAACTCTGTGATGTTTGCAAGCATCAAAGCTAAATTTGGAGGTCGGATTCTTCGCTTCCTGGCGGGTGGCGCCGATAAAACTGTTTATTCTGTTTTTTATTTGAACGTGTCGTGTGGATGCTAACCACCAGCGACGCCGCAGGGCACCGCTAAAATTAGCCATCAAAGAGCTGGAAACACTGTCTTTATGCTGAGTTGGACGCGGCGGCGGCGAGGCGGCAGCCACGCCCTCTTCTGGTCATCCACGCTGTTGCTTCATGGACGTTTCATCGACAGCAACGACTGACGACGCTCAAAAAGTCGCTTTGATCTTTGTGGACTGTTGACAGGATGTGGCGGCCGTGGTCATGTGACCTGTGGCTGGCGAGAGCCACAGGAACAGCTGGACGCTGGAGAGGGAGGATGGACGAGCAACAGACAGTCGCAGCACTGACGAATGTTGTTAGTCTCAGCCTCTGATCGATGCTGAAAATAGGAAAAGATGGAGCCTGCTGTGTGTGTGTGTGTGTGCGTGTGTGTGTGTGTGTGTGTGTGTGTGTGAAAATCTAATTTAAATTCGGCCTTTTGAGGAAAAGTCCGAAACAAAACCAAAATGACCACATTCACACGTCAGACATCTGAAATATGAAACGCTCTGTTTCCACGGGAGGAAAAGATGACGAGAAAGTTTGGGAAATGAAGTGAAACCCCCTCCTGAGCCGGGTCCGGCTGGAGGTTTCCTCCTGGTCACGGTAGAAGGTCTGAACCTGGACACGGCAGGAGCCACCAGACCAGGACCGTGTGCAGCTTCCAGTTTATTGGAAATAATCTCAACATAAAGAGCAGCATGCTCTCTCTGGCTCTCTCTCTCTCACACACACACACACACATACACACACACACACACACACACACACACACAAGGAGAAAATATTACACACCAGTATGGCTAAGCCTGGCTGTGAAATGGGATTCTCAGGGATGAGAGCCGCTTTTGTGATCACAGAGGGATATCTAACCCCCCCCCCCCCCCCACACACACACACACACACACACACACACACACGCCGTGTGTGTCTCTTTACGGTCGGGACACACATCGGAAAAATGAGACAAACACTTTTTTTCTCTAAAGGCTCTCTGCAATAGATGTTGTGGGACTAAACTGTTTCCATGGCAACTGCAGCCCATATACTCCCCGTGGTCTGAGTGTGTATCCGTGTGTGTATCCGTGTGTGTATCAGTGTGTGTACTCAATACTGCACACCTAGTGTATCACAGCATATGTGCAGTATTTCCTTATCTGTGTGTGTGCGTGTGTGTGTGCGTGTGTACGTGTGTGTGCGTGTGTGTGCGTGCGTGTGCGTGTGTGCGTGCGTGTGCGTGTGTGCGTGTGTGTGTGCGGCGTCACCACCGATGAGCAGAACCAACACGACGACGTCTGCGTGGCTTTTTTCTCGTCGAACGAAGAGAAACTCAGAACTTCGACGCTAATCATTGAAATCTGTCCGGACCAATCAGGAGGAAGAGCAACGGGAATGTGGGCGGAGCCAAGAACAGGATGACGGCTGAAAGGGTGACGGGAAAATAAAATCATGTGCTAACGATGCTAATGTCACAATGTGCTGCTATAAAGTTTGAAACCCAACGCTAACAGGAAGTCGATAAAAAGATAAAAACATTAGCTTTAACCGAGCTCAGACATCTGACTGAAATGTTTTTTGCTAAGATAATTAGCTTCCATGTTCTTTTTCATGTTGGCCTAATAATCACGCTAACACAAAAACAGGTTTAAAGCGCTTTACACATGCTAATTATGCTAAATTCCTCCTTTACAAAAAAGAGTTAGCCAAAATCAAAAGTGTCTGTCTTCCTTAATGCTACATGGAAGTAATTAGCCTAATCAGGCTAAAGCTAAAGCCCGACTTAACTGATGATCAAGACCTGCTGCGAGTGAACGTGGACACATCAGTGTGTGTTGTTGTGTGTTGGTGTTCCAGAGGAGGCTAACGCTAGGCTAACGCTCCCAAGCTGCTCTCCCTGCTTCCCACCCTGGAGGAGGGACTCAGTTTCGGGAACCGCCTGAAGGTTCCTGGATCCTCCTGAAGGTTCCTGGATCCTCCTGAAGGTTCCTGCAGGAGGCCTGGGCCAGCTCGGGGGATCCGCTGGATCCGCAGCGGGCTTTGATCCTCCGTCTGTGGTCCTGAGAAGGTCACAGGAGATAAACTCCTCTGAACTTCTGCTGCCGCTAAAGTGGCTTCAAATTCGAGGATTTGGAGGAAGCGGCTCCGCGGCTGCTAGCTGCCACTTACGGCGCCGCCGCTATAAAAGGTTCCTGTCCGACCTTCTGGACCCTCTCTGAGGGATCAAAGAGACTCAACGTTCTGCTCTTTTGATCCCTGTTGCTCAGGATCAAAGACCGCTGGCTCAGAGGACTCCGACTCCCACAATCCTCTGGGTTCTGCTCGGGGTTTCTCCCTGTTCTGTCCGGGACCTGTGCTGGGAAGGGGGAGGGTTCTTGGTTCCACCTTCAGAGCGTTGCCCAGGTACCCTCGAGCAAGGCACCAAAACCCACAAACATGAGCTGCCGCCTCATCGGTGTGTGTGTGTGAAACGGTAGAGCTGATTGGATTAGCACGCGTTAGCTCGTTAGCGGTTGCTGCTAGCTGTCAGATAAAGAAACATTTGTGGGAAACTTCTCGATGCCGAAACGTTCGACATTTTACCGAAACGCCTGAGAAAAGGCGATTTTAATTTGCGCCTTGACCGACCGGTCCCGCCTCCTCGCCCTGTAATTAGCGTTAGCATTTACCGCCAATGACCACAATGTCAGACCACCAATCTGACATTTCAGAAGAACGTTCCACGCAACGGCGGCGCACAGGAAGGTGCTAATAAGCGTGGTGGAACCTCGCAGGTGGTTTTAGCGATAGCAAATTGGCTTTCACCTGTTTGCTCTGCTGCTACCTCGCGTAGCATCGAAGCTGTGTGAGATAAAAGCCTGCTGAGAGGTGGAATACGCGGAGAAGAGAAAAACGTTTATCGATAGACGCTAAACACGTTAGCAGCAAATGGAGACAAACGAGCCGTTTTTTCCTCTTTAACGCTGCGATTAAGCATTCATTTGCTGTTTGTTATTAGCTTAGCTTTGGGGCTAACAGCATGGTTCAAATGTAGGACTAAGGCTAGCGGAGTTTTGCTCTGCAGCTACGTGGCGCTAACGTCCGAGAGCGACCTAGCATCTGCGCGCGGAGACAGGAAACCGACGAGTCTCTGCCTTTTAATTCCCAGAATTCCAGCGAGCTTCCGATCAGATACTGGGAGCGGCGACGGCCTGGCTGCCGCTAATAACGGTTTGGTGGCGAGTGCGCCAGGAGGGGGGCGGAGACTGACAGGCCGCCACCCCCCCAGCCATCACTTGGCACCTTATTTACTTTAATTATTTCGATTCCCGGCGCTCGCCGTCTTTGGCAGCGGCGGCTCGGCGAAATCGCTGATGGCTGACACTCGTTTGTCAATCCCGCGGCGGCGGGCTGCCAATTATAGAAGGAGAAGTTTGGCGAGGCCATTAGAGGCGGCGCCGGCTGCTTCCTGCTAACGCTAACAGGCGGGAAGAGCTTGTTGCTGTCTTGTTACGTCTGCTGCTGTTTTGTTTCAGTTTCATTTTTGAATCAGGTGACTATTGGTTGGCTTTGATGTCCCGTCCGTGTTGTTCCGAGGCTTTAGCGCGTCGTTAGCTGGAAGCGCTCCATCCTGGCGGCGGCGGCGGCGGCGGCGTCGGCACAACTGCAGCTTCTCTCCAGACGTTTGGTTTTTTCCCGACCGAGTTGCGGGATGATTCGCATTATTTCGTGATGGAGGATCAAAGAAAAAGGTTTTACTTTAGCTTTGATGCTCTCGGCTTTGCTTTGTTGCTTTCTGATCGGAAAAGTTCAACAAAGTTAAACGATTCGTCTCTTCGCGACAGACGGAACACGAAAAAACACAAAAACAAATTTGCTCCGGCGGTTAATTAGCACGCGCCCGGCTTTGTCTCAGGATTAAGAACAAACACGGGCGCTGCCCCGATGGATTATGGGTAAGCACTTTTGTTTGCAGGTTGCATTCTGTGATGAGACGTTTGATCTGCGGAAGCGTCAAGTCAGGCAGAAAAGCAGGCTAACAAGAATCCGCCTGTTCTCCAGCGGGCAGCCAAACGCCGCCTCTGCGCGCTAACCCTCGGCCGCCTTCATCAGCATATTTCAACAGTCGCGCAGAAACAGGAAACAAATTGGAGTTGGAGAGAAAAGAGGAAAGAAGAGAGAAAGTTTTAGCTTAGCGGCTCCGCGGCGGCGTCCAGGTTCGTTAGAGGGAAAATCAAAGAAACGTTCATTCACGTTTTTACAGCAACAGCAGCTAAACGGCAGCTAGCTTACGGCGAGCTTCCTGCGCTAACGTGATGCTAATCGCTGCTGTTCCGATGGAATTAAACACAATCAGAAAAGAAACAACTGAGAGCAGTTTAACTACGGCTAACTTAGCCCCTTTATCCTCCCAGTGTAACCAGTCCACCGGTTTAAGGTCATGATTCCTACAGACACGTCAGCATTAACCTGTTAGCATTAGCTGCGTTAGCATTAGCTGCGTCACTGACAAAAACTCATTAAGTGAAAGAAATACAGTCATTTCTAGTCACGTGACCAGAAATGACGGTCACAACAGACGCTTCAGTGTTAGCCACTATGCTATCAGCAGCTACAGGGAGAAACCATCAGGCTAGCGCTCGTATGGTCACCTGGACGCGCTCGTTTCTGACGGCTTTGGGCCACACGCGGCGCCGCCGTCATTTCAGAAATAGCGGCGCGGCTATTGTTGGACCCGGCGTGCTGCCTCAGCACTCTGACACCGTCGGGAAGAGGTGCATGCTGGGAAACCCTCTCACCAGTGACAGGATTCTTCTCCCCCGCCACCATTTTGGCACCGGCGCAGGAAGTTTGATTGATTCACCCGGCGAGCGTCTCGCTAATGAGGCAGTAATCGCCCGCGGTTGGCGGCCGCGCCGGAGACGATAGCGAAGGAAAGACGAGCGGAACGTGGACGGAATGTGTAACCGGACACACGGACGGATGGAGAACCACCAGAACTGGACCAGAACTCGCTGAAAACCGCGTGACCTCGGCGAGCAGCTGCAGAACGGCGTTCTGATGAAGAGACCCGGAAGGTTCCGGCAGGCTGTTCTCCCGCTGACGGAACCGCTGACGGAACCGAGACGTTCCAAAGCCAACAAAAAAAACCAAGGTTTTCTCACGTTAGCTTCAACGGACGCTAACGCAGATTAGCGTCGCCATCGTCCTCTTTACTCGTAACATTTACAACTTCCTGTTTCCTGAACGCAGATGTGTGTGTGTGTGTGTGTGCGTGCGTGCGTGCGTGTGTGTGTGTGCGTGTGTGTGTGTCGCCCGGAGCGGAAGGTGAGGCTCTGACCTTTGTGTCGTCTCCAGAATGTGAAATGTTACGGAGACGCTGCGAACAAACCGCCGCGGGTTTTCAAACGCGGGCGTTAGCGAGCCGCCGTCTCCCGCCAGGCCCGCCGTGTCCCCGTGAGTCTCCGTGGCAACCAACTTTTCCAAAGGTCAACTTTAAGAGACGGATCGGTTCCTTCCATCCGTCAGAGAATCGTCGCGACGTTTTCCACCGAAACATCGCTGGAGCTCCACGTTAGCGACCGCTAGCACGTTTATGGGATATCGGCAGGTGGAGCCGAGGCTCCGGTTTCCGTGACAGCCGAGCAGAATCGTTGCGTCACCTGGAAGACGATCTTGCAGCATTGGGGGCGGGACGGGACGGGTCCTGGTGCCGAGCGCGTCTGGGGACCTCATTAGCCCGGGCGGACCGTCGGCGGTCGCCGAACTCTCCTTTGAGGACGCGCAGGCGAGCGCGAGGACACTTCACACCCAGCGAGGCGACCCGGACCAGCGGGGGGGGGGTCGCTCGCCGCGGGCGCCGCCGCCACATTCGCTGATTCTTTCCAACAAAACTTTTGCTTTTTCCTCAAACCCGAAGTGTTGGGTGATGTTAGCGTAGCTAATTATTGGAAACACCAGCAATAACGCCCAGGTGAGGCTTATAAATACAGGTGCTATTACAGGTGCTATTACAGGTAGCTACAGAAGCTACACGACCGCAACACTTTCAGCTCTGTACCGTTAATTAAACCAAAACGTGTCAGAAAGGCATTTTGCCGATTAAAAACAGAAATGTCACTCTGGGAACATCGAGCTCGTTAGCGCGCAGAATTAATTTAATTAGATCAATCATGCCAGTTTTAGCCTAGAAGCTAACGGCGGCCAATCGCTGATGTAATCATGTCAATCATGTTTACATATTAGCAGAGATGCTACTCAGGTACTAAGTTTTTAATGAATTAAAGACATTGTTCAACGTCTGAATATCCAAATATTGTTTTTTTTAGGGTATTAAAGTAATTAACTTTTCTTGATCGTCGCCTTCTGCTGGTCGTTATGAGGATTTGCAAATCAAATGCTAATTTATGATCTGTAGTGAGTGGCGTTCCATTGTGACAGGCGCTAGCTTGTTAGCACAGTTGGTATCCCTGCTTGCTACGGCACGGCGTGCAGCGCCGTGGCCACGCCCCCACGCCCGTGCACCCGCCGCGCCCTGCTCCCACCAAGCTAACCTCCTGGGGATAAACTGCGTATCCTTTCTGCTCTCTCGGGGTTAAATAGGAACAAATTCATCGTCGGCGTGGACGCCGCCGATCGATTCCCCTCCTTTGTTAGCATGTGTAGCGCGCGTGCACGCCGGCGTGCTCGTGTGTCCGAGGTCGAATAACTGAATTTAAAGCGATTGTTTGATCAAGCGTGGCCTCCGTGGGTTCATTATACAGCCTCATCGCCTCCATTTGGACGCTGCAGATCTATAAACGCGCTCCGCGGCGCCGTTTTTGGCCTCACTGCTACACGCTAACATTAATGCCAACATGCTCCGCGGCGCTGCTCTCCTGGGCCGTTTCCATGGTAATAATCAGCAGCCCTTTTTTCCATTCAAACACAAAAACCCTTTTAGGGCCAAAGATAAGACGGCGCATGTAAACAAATTATGCTGCTCTTGAGCGCACGCTAACAGGATATGAAGTCGTTGGCGTGTTTGTTTCACGTTAACTTCTGTCGTCGCGTCAGGTGACACAAACAAACGACAGGAAGGTCCTGTTGTTTCAGAACATTAGCGACATGTTCCCTCTGTTTGCTAACATCTCTCAGCGCTAACACCCCAGGCTACAATTCCCTCCACTCGTCCTACGAATTAACACGTAAATGAACACGTAAACTAACATGTAAACAAACACGTAAATTAACACGTAAAGTTTGTCAGCGGGACAGATTATCCGAAGGATCATCGACCACCTCACGCTTATTTCTTAACCTCGACTTTACGACCTAAAATGACGTCACCAAAATAAATGTTAAAAAAAAAAAATAAATGACGTCGGATGCGTGTTGTGGTTGTTTCGTCACGATCGGGACGATTTGTCACAATATTAGCCCAAAGTGTTGCACAAACAGGAAGTTAGCTTGTACGGGATCATTAAAGGAGGAAACTCCAACTTACTTTTTAGTCTTTTTCCTCGTGGAGCCAAAGAAACTTCTGGGGATGGAAGAGTCAGGATGACCCATTTCCTGTTTCCCACTTCCTGTTTCCTGTCTGCTGCTTCCTGGTTCCTGTTAGATTAATATGATTCTAAGAATGAATAAATGAGGTGTTTGATTTTAGGACTTATTTTAGCCCCCCCAGGAGATAAATCATAATTCATTTTTAAAAATTCAGGTCGCCGCCCCCCACAGGAAATGGGCGGAACCAGAAAACAAAGGGAGGACCGAGAAATGGCCCCGCCCACGTACACAGGTGTGATGCAGCAGGAACCCAAACTCAGCAGTGAACCACATGATCCAGGTGAGCAGCTGAAATGGGTCGAACGGCGCCAACAGACGAGCGTTGGGCTGCGTCCTCAGTCTGAGCCGGAGCGCCACCTCCATGTCACGCCGCCGCCGCCGCCGTGGGTGGGCGGGCGCCACCAAATAGGCTCCTTCAGCGGTTAAATAAAGAGACTCTCTGTCTAACACACACACACACACACACACACACACACACACACACACACACACACACACCTCCATCAACTCCATTTGACGCGATGTTTTGATATTCCAGCTTCTCTTTCGCTTCCATTTGGATTCAGTCGAATTCCCAAAAATTTTTTATTTATTTTTTCTCCGAACATACGTGAAAAAAAACTGCGATTAAATCTCTTCGGTTCGAACATTCTGCTGCTTCCTCATTTATTACCGATTACATATTTTAGCTGCGACGCCAAGTGGACGTGTTAGCACCAGTAGGCTGCAGCCCCCCGTGTTAGCGGTAGCCACGACACCTAGCCACTTGGCTAACGTGTTTTGGCGATTCCCCGGATCCATCGTAGCGCTAGCGGCCGCTACTTTGAGCCGAGACACGCGACCGTCGTCGCCTCCTCGTCAGACGCGACTCCTGTCATCACTTCTTCATTAACCTCCATCTTCTCCTCGCTCGCTCCGCCACCCTCTCGGACCCCCCGAACCCCCGTCTGCCGTTGGCTAACGGCGCCGGCGCCGCGTCATCCTGGCAGCTGAGGGTTTTTGGCGGCGCTGGCGGCGTGCGGTGTCACGGTCTGACATCTATTACAGTTAAGGACGACGGCGGCATGTGTTCTCGCTCAAGCTGTCGCACCTTTCGCGAAGCCTGCAGAGCTAATGACAGACACAGCTCGGCGTTAGCGGAGGGGAAGCGCCATCCGCCGCCACGGCCGACGGCTGATGGATGATTCAACGCTGAGCTGCCGGAGTCATTCCTCCCCATTCCTTATTTTAATTCCTTTCCGCAGGTGATGGCGTCCAGGACGGGAGCCAATTATCTTAAGTGTCTTCCTGCTCTCTGCCAGCCTCGGAGACTTGACAGCGGGTCGGCTAACAGGTGACCGCCGCCGCCGCCTCCGTTCAATCAACGCTTTTACTTCCCCGACAGGCCGCCGATCCTGACGTCAGTTCTCACTTTTGATAGCGATAAAATCGCTTTAAAGCTTAAGTTCAATCAGCCAAGTTCAATCTGGACGTCCACGTGCTCGGAAACCTGAGATATTTAACCACAACAGATTTGATTAGCCGTTAGCTTCCAGGCTTCTGCACCTGCTGGACGGCTAAAATGAAGACGGACGTTCCGGAATAGTCCTGGGCCGGACGGCGGTGGCGGGCGTCACCTCTCAGTCCGCATCCCGACGTGACAGTTGGACAGATCAGCCGTCCGATGGAGAAGGAATGAAACGGACGCTTGTTTGAGCACCTCGTCTTCCACGTCCATCAGTGTCGGAGGGTCGTTTTAGACGGGAGTCCGTTTAGTTGCCCACCCCCCCCCCCCCATCCCCGGGCACCCCCATGGGTGTCAGGAGACCTGGTTCGGAAGCTCGTCCACGGAGAACCGTCAATGAGCCCAAAGACGACGTTTCTGTGGACATCAGAGAAGATTCGCTGCTCCTCCGGGCCCACAGGGACACTTAGGCTCACACACACACACACACACACACACACACACACACACACACACGCGTTAGCTGCGCCGCGGGCAGGTCGATCCGTCACCACCGGGCTGGTTCTTAAGCACCTCAGCTGATGGATGAGGAGAACAGGAAGTTTAGCAAACAGGAAGTCGGCCCGTCACCGAGGGAACAAGGTTCTGGCTCCAGGGCCGGAGGAGGAGGCGGGGCAACGGGAGGAGGAGGAGGCGGAGCTCTGGGGCTGCACATGTACGTGAAGATAAATGTGGGTGATGATCACGAAGGTTTCAGCCTTCAGCCACCATGGATCAACCCAATCCACCGATCCCACATCCGAGACTTCCGGAAACACGGAAACAAGCCCGGAACCCCGACCAGGAACCACCGAGGAACCAGCCAGGAACCTTCTGGACCAGAGTAGATGTTCAGCGGCGGCTAATCGAGCTAATCGCTGCTCCTGCGGGTCCTCGAGGCGAAGCGAGGAAGAGCCGAGTTCGTCTCCGGATCATCCTGCCGAGGATGAATTGCTGTGACGGTTGCCATGGAAACGCGTTCGAGTGCTGGGTCCACCTGTCCTCTGCCGCCTACCGTGGCCACTTTTAGGCTCCTCCCATTCAGATAAACGCCGACTCGTGCGTCACTCCGCTTCCTGTCGGCCGGCGGTGGCGTGACGCCATCGGCTTCAACGTTATTTATACGGCGCCCGTCGAGCGCCACACGTGCACGTCTGCTGTTGGCTGGCGGCGGTCGGGGGCGGCCGCAGTGGCGTCTGGACTAAACGGTGGCATGTTTGAGTTTGGCGAGCAACGAGGCGAGTGGTTTACTTCCTGTGACAGGCGGGGTCTCCGCTGGGCTGGGTAATTAGTCGCCCGCCGCCTGCTAACGAGGCTGATGACTAACAGAACCGCACGCCGCCGCCTAACGAGCGCCGAGGTCTTCGTCAGACCGGCCACAGTCGGGTGGCGGAACGCCATCGTGGAGGCCCAGCAGGGGGCGGGGCCACTGTGCCGCTAATTGTGAAGTGGGGCCCAGCCGGGGCTGAGGTCCTGCTGACCCGGTTATTGATCCTCTGTTTGTACAGATGGAGGCGTGGCACGCCGCGCCCAAGGTCATCAGGTATCGATGAGCACGCTGACGGGCGCCGCCCTTTGGCCCAGCAGCCGATGGCGCCGAGGAGAAGAGACGAGACGGACCGTCAGGAACACGGAGCGGCGAGTCCGGCGCTTCCTGTTTGAGCGATTTTAGCCTCTTCACCCGCGTGCGTCCCGCTGTCGTGGCCTCGCTGCCTTGCTCGGAGGCACCGTGGACCGTTGACCTTCCCGCCGCCGTCCTCGCCGTTGTGGAGCGGAGCTGCTTCACCTCCAGGAGCCGATTCCCAGTTTCACCCTCACATCCATCTTGTGGCGGCGGAGGCGACGCGGCTCCCGTGTTGAACAGGTGAGCACAGCCATGCATTACAAAGGTAACCCTGGGGAGCACACACACACACACACACACACACACACACACGCGCACACACACACACACACACACGCACACACACGCACGCACACACTCGCACACACACACACACACGCACACACACGCACGCACACACACGCACACACACACACACACACACGCGCGCGCACACACACGCGCACACACACGCACACACACGCACGCGCACACACACACACGCACACACACACACACTCGCACGCACGCACACACACACACACACACACACACCAGCTGCAGCCCACAACAAATAGCAGAGTTACGGAAAATAATCCCTGAACAAGGACGTTTATTTTTATCCGATGAACAACGGCGGCGTCTCTTCTGCTGGATCAGGACCTGCATCATCTTCATCATCATCTTCATCATCATCCTCCTCATCATCTTCATCATCATCCTCATCTTCATCATCATCATCATCCTCCTCCTCATCTTCATCATCATCACCACCATCACCACCATCATCATCATCCTCATCATCTTCATCACCATCATCCTCCTCATCATCTTCATAATCATCATCCTCATCATCTTCATCCTCCTCATCATCTTCATCATCATCCTCATCATCATCAGCTGCTCAGGAGATAACAGAGTTCCCAGCATTCCGCAGTTCTGCCAAACCAGCACAACCATTATTACAGGAACTCATTAACGCCCATAAAAGTGTCATGTGACATCATTCGGGTCATGTGACATCATTCGGGTCATGTGATCCACCGGCACTGATGACGGGGTCCTCACGGGGGACCTCCAGATATGTTTTTGTGAAGATCTCGCTCCTAATCAACCACTGATCAGGTGGTAACGCATGCTAACGTGCTAACGTGCTAAAACGTGACATCCCAGCTGCAATTTATGTACATTAAAGTGGAAACTTTACACTTCTAAGAGAGAGTTGTGTAAATGTAGTTGGAGGAAAAAGGTCTGACGCTGCTAACAGTTAGCTCGCTGCTGTCAAAGCTCTGTGTGCCCTATAGCAATAGCTCGACATGCTAACACCTTTATATAAATGATGTCTCTATCTGATGCCGTGTTGTCCTAGCGTAAACTACACTGGTTAAACCTCTTTAGCATTTACATCCACAGCTAACCTCCTCTGACTCACACGCTGTGATTATTGTCGCTAACCTGATTAGCTTCGCCGCTTCGGCTGTAACCTAGCGTGACTCTTCAGAGGACGTCGGAATCAGGATCTGGTAGAGTCCTGACTGAGCGGGCGTGCTGCGCTAGCGGCTAACGGTGACCAGCAGCGCTCCAGCCGTGTGTTTGTGTGGAACTCCTCACTGTTCCGGGTCCAGGGTTCATCCCGGGCCGCTCCGCCGTGACTCCACAGGATGACAAACACCTGTATTCCATTTCTCGGAGCGTCTCTGAGCCGCGTTCTCGCCGGCGCTAATCCTCGCTAGCAAACAGTTTTCAGAGGATTATCAGCCGGGGGGTCTACGGCGGAGCGTCTCCCTCTCTTCTCCCTCAGTGAGTTAACCTCACAAACATCTGGACTTGACTCGGGAAATCGGTGACCTTCCGCTCGGCTTCCTCGCCTTCCATCGACCCGCGGCGGCCTCCATTAAAGCTCCCCGCTGACATTCAGTTAAAGCTCCGCCCTCACGCCGCGGCTCCATGACTCGGCCGTGTAATCCGCTGTTATCTGCTGCAGCTGCACTTGACCTGAGCTACTGTAGCGCGTAGCGGCGGGACGGAGGCGAAGAGGCGCCGGGCGCGTTCAGGTGGGGAGAAATGGAAAAACCAAACGGTGGCGCGAGTGGGAGGACGTGGCGAGGAAGCGTGGAGGCGCCGGCGTTTCTGCACAGAGAGGCGGGAGATGGAGGCGCCGACAGGGAACCGTTCCCTCCCAGTTTAACTTTGAGCTCATTTTGGTTCCTTTAATGTCCCGTCTTTCTTCAAAGCTCTCTTTGATTGTGGACTCCACCACCAGACACGAAAGCATCCGAACCAGGAAGCTTCCAGATTCCCGCCGCTCCTGACGGGGCCCTAAACGCCCCACAAAAGCGGCTCCGCTCCTTCTGAACGCTCCCATTAGACGACGGAGCCGTTTGGTTGTGAGGCAGGAAGACGTCTCGCCTCCGGCTGAACACAATCCCATCACCTCGTTTTCACATGACGGAAAAGACGAGAAGGAGGGAAAAGCTTTGATTGCAGGACGGAGGTGAAGAGCGAGAGGAGGAACCCTGATGAACTCCTCCGCAAACGATCAGCGACAGCAGCGATCCACCGTTGACTCCTGGTGACGACGAAGGAAACACTCATCCCTCCACACCTCCTTTGATCCCTCCTTCACCTCCTTTGTTCCCTCCTTCACCTCCTTTGATCCCTCCTTCGCCTCCTTTGATCCCTCCTTCACCTCCTTTGATCCCTCCTTCACCTCCTTTGTTCCCTCCTTCACCTCCCGTGATCCCTCCACACCTCCTTTGATCCCTCCTTCGCCTCCTTTGATCTCTCCTTCACCTCCTGTGATCCCTCCACACCTCCTTTGATCTCTCCTTCACCTCCTTTGATCCCTCCACACCTCCTTTGATCTCTCCTTCACCTCCTGTGATCCCTCCACACCTCCTTTGATCTCTCCTTCACCTCCCTTGATCCCTCCACACCTCCTTTGATCTCTCCTTCACCTCCTGTGATCCCTCCACACCTCCCTTGATCCCTCCACACCTCCTTTGATCCCTCCTTCACCTCGTGCTCTCTTCTTTGAAGAACAGAACCATGAACCAGGAGAACGTGGGCTCCCAGCTGACCCCTGGACCTCCACGCGGGGATTCAGAAGAACTTGCCGACGGTTTATTACAGAATGACCCCGCACAGGTCGGCGGTCAGGGGTCAAAGGTCAGACGTGTGGCGTTTTCGCGTGATTGTCCCTAAATGCATCACGGTACTGGAAGTTTCCCCTGGAGGAAGAACGAGAGAAACTCCAGAGAAAAAGGGAAAAAACAACAAATAATTTACAATTTCCAACACGTGAGAGCGGAATTTTCTACGCGAGCGAGTTTCACGTCATCGGAAATATCGAGTCGCTTTGACGCAGTTCATGAAGCGAAGAACGTAGCCGTTAGCCACCTGCCCGGGGCCACGCCCACAAATATGTCCCGCACGTCCGAATCGGAAACTGTGGCAGAAAAAAACAGGTGTGACATCAAGGAAGGAATTAGCATAATTAGCAATTAGCTGCTCATTCATGCAGTTAAAACGTTCAGTTGGGAAGAGTAACGGATTAATTATCAATAAAAAGCTTTTGAAAATGTTCCTGTAGCATAACGAAGAGGCTCCGCCCACCAGAAGCAGACGTCTAAAATCACAAACCTGCTTCCTTGGTGGCTCCTCCAACGATCCGGATTAATGACAACGACGTGTTCGTTTTAATTCGGCTGACGCAGCGGTCGATGTTCTCCGAGCGACGTGAATCCGACCTTTGATACGTGGTTATTACGCATCGGCCTGAGTCTTCCTTCTGCTCCCGGTCTGCCGGATGAATCGACCCCCGGGAATGATGGCGGAACGCTCCGGGGAGCGAGGCAGAATCACAACACCAGTGTTTCAGGAACGCTGAAGCCAGCCGGCGGTCGGTCGGATGTTAGTTCCGATCCGACCGCGACGTCACAGAGCACAGCGAGCCTCAAAAGCAAGCTAACGAGCTAGCAACAAAGGAGTAAAGGGGCGGAGCCGATCGGAGGTTTTCTCCCGGTTCAACGGTTTGACCTCTTTAGCCCGACGTCTAAAGCCGGGGTATAGCTGAGCTAACGTGTTAGCATGCGCGTCGACAGCCCGATTCAGCTGGAGTGGAACAGAAATTAGCAGGAAGGGAACATCGTGGATAAAAGACGTAAACGGCAACAAGGCCTCCGGCTCCACAGGAAACGGGAGAAAAGCGCTGGATGAAAGAAGGAGTGGAGGAAAAGCGGGAGGACAAATGGGGGAGAGAGAGATAAG